>NC_139347.1:80702974-80742645 GCF_055883805.1 Amblyomma maculatum
TGTCAGTGCACGGCAAAAAACCACCCCTCCCCTCCGGAGGCCCCCCCCCCCTCTCCAGGCCAGGCGGTCGAAATATCCAGCCCTTTCCACTACGTCGTCTCTGATAGCCTGAGTCGCTTTGGGAAGTTCAAACCTCATTAAATCAGACATAAAAAAGAAAAAAGAGCCACATTGATTCATCAAGTCAAGATGCTACCCCTTATCATCATTGCATCTAATGTCGTTTTATTAGCTGCATCTTTTCCTAACTTCTATTTGAGCGTCATTTATGTTTTGTCCTACGTAAGGCCTATCAACCATAATGTTGCTCCTATCATTTGAGCAGCCGCTCTCGCGGCAGTAAGAGGCAACATATTCGCGCGACCTAAAATGTTTTCATCTAAGCGGTCTTTGAATTTCTTTACTATCTCGAAGTTTGATTCAATAATGAGCTAATTAAGGGGCCTGTGATAGTCGTACGCATTCATTGCCTTTAAGGAAACGTCACTGCTTTAACAGCATGTACATGCAGTCTGTAACAAAAAAGGAAAAGAGAAACAAAGATATATTTGAAGTCTACCAAGCATGCAAAGGAAACACGGAAGGATAGATAAGGGTATACTGAATCAGAGAAAAAAAAAAGGGAAACCCCTTGCGATATTCGCCAACGGAGGAGGATATAACGTTCACGAAAGTGCTAAAGAAAGAAAGGCAAAGAGCAGAAAACTGAAAAAAAAAAAGAGAGAACAGTGTGGCTTGTCGGAATTGGTTAGTAGCAACAGATCTCGCATGCGTGATAAGAAAAATAGCCAAAATTGTACCATCGATCGCACCACTTATAGACAACAATTTTGGGCATGTTTCCCCTCTCATCAGCAACGCTGTGACAGACCTGCAATTTTTTCTCATGCCTTCAGAGGTGGAATGTTGCGCATATATAGCAAAAAGCATATACAATTTTTAAAGCTTCCTCTTGACTATATTTTCTTGCTTATTTCCCATCCAACAGCCTTAATACTACTTATAGTTGCGATCGCATCGCTTTTGAAGGCCTAGTTGAGACTTTGCTAAGAAGCGATAAGAGCTGCCTTCATTCTGTCAAGCCTTTGGAGTTCAATTACTGGAATGATGGATTAGCCGTTCACTGCACACACACACTTTTCTGTTTTTCTTTTTTTGCACTTGCGAGGAAAACTGCGGATACGAATAAGTTTAGTCTGTCACGGCTTCAGAATATTTGTTGACATCTTTATTATTTTACGCATTTTTTTCAGTTTCATCTCCGCGCTTATCTCTTCGAAACACAGTAGCCAAAGAACTCACTGCAAAATGATTTTCAGGATATGCACAAGTTTTTTTAAGGGACAGCTTCACTACGCCAGCAAGCTCGAGCCTTCGGCGTCAGTGTCGGTTTGCCCTTGAGCAGCTTGAAGGCCAAATCTTAGAGCATGGCATGGGTAGCTGGCAGCTGATATGGCCGAGCACTAACTAGCCGTAGGGTTGCCTGACATTACGTTTGACAGAAGCTGCCAACTCGCGTCTCTCCTTTCCTATTGGAGGGGTATATCAGAATCAGCCATCCAGAACCCTTTGCATTAAGTCTAGCCCTATGACACGCAATCACGTTCATCGGTTTAGTTAAAACGGGACTTTATATGTGGGTTGGTGGCTTACGCTCTCGCGTCATACCCGTAAAGGCCGAACTTAAGTATCCCCAACAATATTTTGAAGTTGAAGGTTCAATTCGCCAGCCACTCCAGCCAGCTACGAAACCAGAAATTAAACCACTGCTTAACCGTGTGTTTAATAACAAGTTCGGCCACAGGCGTAGCCAGGCAATTGAAGCTTCCGCTTCCATCCAGGTTTAACCAGAGCTAAGCCACAGGTAATTCTTTTAACAAAATGTAGCTTGGCGCAAAACTGAAGACAGAGTTTTATCAACGTGATGACACTTTGGTCCGAAGCCGTTAATAAAAAAGATATTAATTAGGCATCAAAAGTAATAACGTTTTGGGAAGAAAAAAGAATACTAGGCCACACGACTGTCGACAGCTGCAGGTTGGTGCTACTGGGCTCGGACGTACACTTTAGTAATACCACGGCTTGATTATCTTCTGCACCCAGTATATTCTACAGTGATGAAATGAGGGATCGCTTGTTAAGATAATTATTATCAGGAGAATGGATTCGGAGTGCATCGAGATTCTAATTCAGAGGAGATTGCTTTGGACACTGTTTTTATCTATCCCTGCGAAAAAAAAAAAAAAAGAGTGCTGTAATGTCTGCAAATTTTCATACGGAACTCCACTACATGGTGTTACTAATTACAAAAATGAAGCAAAAGCTGTAAAGAAGGTGATTTTTTTCGATTTTGTCAGATTGCAGGTGGCATATTATAGCGGACGTCATTGTATGCTACGCGCAGTGCGGGAGCATGGCATGTTTCAGCGAGTAGTCGGAACTGCTCCTAGTTCACTCGCGCCTGCGTAGACTTGCAAATTGAGGGCAACTAACATACAATGCTTGCGTCAACTCCCAAGGCTGCGGTGCCCTTGCGCGCCTCGGCTACTCGGTGCCCGATCCTTACAGTATAAGACTCACTTGTTAGGTGCGCATTTGAAGCGCCCTGATCGTGGGCAGAACAAACGAACCAATGGAAAGACTGCGAAATATGTGTGTTTCGTTTGTGTGTATGTGCGTGCGTGCAAACGGAGCGGCCGTGGCTGACGCCCCCCTGCGAACGGTCCGAACTTGGGAGGAGGTCTGCGGGCTGGGGCCGCATGGACGGCCAGTGAAGCCGGCTGTAGAAAAGCGCCGCTCCCAAGAGGACACCCGATCCTCCCTCAACCAACCCCCAGCCATGCCAGCCAGTGGTTTTCCGGGATCTCGACGGGACTGCTGCTACGGTGGCGCCGGGAGACGGGGGCAGAGGAGAACCCGGAGAGCAGGAAAAGCTCCAAGGAGTCCGAGCGACGCGGCAAAAGAGAGACTCGTTTCGGGTGCCGTGATGAGAGGCCGCACCCTGACAGAGAAGCTGTGCTGCACGTGTATATAGTTGTAAATAAATTCTGTATTTAGCAATTAGAGTGATTGGTCCATGTAATCGGGAGAAAAGTGAAATTTGAAGGAAACAGGACGAAAAGAATAATGTGATATTTAACTTCACTCCTAACAATTGCGCCCGAATTCACGTATTCGACGTGAGGACATAACAACGCGCCACCTCTCGGCAGCACTCGCGTGATGCAGTGAGTGGGATAACCAGCAGTATCGCGCGCTGACAGTGCTGCTGCGCGATGCTTTTCTGGGTAGCTTAGGTGCCCGTTAATGTATTTATTGCACATTTGGGTCTGTGATGCTTAGGCCTAATTGGAGTTTTTGGGCCCACATGCATGTTCGTCAAAAAAGCATCTGACTGAGTCAACTAGCTATCGAACAGCCCTGCAAGTTTAAACTACTGCGACGACGACGTGTACAGGCTTCAGCATTGTTGTTACTGTTATGGAAAGAACCTAAGCTTCCAGGCAGCCTGTCAGAAATAAGGGTCACTGTGTCATAGTGAAAAAAGTTATCGGCGAAAGGAGCGGAGCTGTCCGGTGCCTGACATATTCGAAGCACAGAAAACATAGCGCTGTAACAACCGATGACGAGCGAACGCAGTACAAGCGCTACTATGGGCAAAGGTTTATTGAACCATAGATATACACTTCTGGTTCGCGAGAACGAAGAAAAGGGAAAGGACAAAATCGCTAAGCTTCACCTACACCAGGAAATCCGCCTCAGACTTAAATAGAGCCACAGAGCGTTTGCTGACACACTTATTCCCTGGCCGTGCTATCATCGACGCTTGCACAATTTCCAACAAAGTAAACGTTAGGTCGAACAGGGAATAGCACGATGTTTTCGCCTCACACCTTTTACAATGGGCGGCTAGTTCTATCTATGATAATGTTGTTCATCTCTACTAAATAAAGAAGAAACGCAGTAAGCCTGGCTGGCTCTGAACATTCCCAGCTTCCTTAATCCGGTCTTGCATGAGAGCGCTGCTCCTCTTACGCTATCGCCAACCTGCAGGTTTAGGTCATGCTTTGCCATTGCATTCATTTGTAACCCTTGTAGTGCAGCGGACTGAGGCGAGTGCCGCTTTTGTCTCTGTGCACGTGTATAGCACGAATGACCCTGCCTGTTGGAGTTTGAAGCAGAAGGATTATCTGTTCATTCTGCAAATTCCCCTAAAAATCACTTGACTGGTGTAGGACCAGCCAGATTCTGTAAAGAGAACGAAGATGTGAAATATGCGGTTCTCCTGTGACGGCCCTAAAATTAGGTGCATTTTGTATCGAAGTGAGTAGCTGAGAGCCAGAAAACAAATTACTTAGGGCGTTTAAATCTACTTAAGCGCTGTGAATGTGAAGGTTTTAATGTCTCATCGTGAGTTCTCTTGCGTAGTTCATAGATCACGCATGCTTACAAAGCTTCGATATTTCAGATGCGTTTCAGATGGTCCGGAAATTTCGACCACCTGGCGTCCTTTAACGTGCACTGACATCGCACAGCACACGGGCGCATTGCTTTTCGCCTCCATCGAAAAGCGGCCGCCGAGGACGGGATTCGATATTTCCAGACACAATAGGGAGATCGAGGATTACTCGTAAAACTGTGAACAAAATTGGTGTAGCCGATGCGACGAAATGGTTGGTTTCAAACCATGCTTGAGCACGTAGGGCGTGGTGCTCCGACTAAAACACGACATAAAAGACTCACGATTTAGGGACGCCAAAGTTATATTGGCACTAAAATCTGAAAGCAGTCGCCGGAAACTTTTATTCTCCTTAGCCTTGTCATTGGCGCCTTTGTGCTCGCGGGGAGGAAACGTAATTTTCTTGTGTTGTCGGTTGCGCGTTGCGCTTATGAATTGGGCTGTCTCTACTTTTATTTTTGTTTTAGGAGAAATAAGACCCAGGATAAGAGAAAGAAAAAACGAACTTGCTTTGTGGGCCTCTTAAGACGTTTTCAGTGTTTTTATGACGGGAACTATTTGCTCTTTTTTTTACAAAAAAAAAAAACAACAACAAATAGTAAAGGTATTCCGAAAAGCTGACCTATTGTTTACCCTCAAGGACCTTGTTTCCGGAACTGCGATAGCAAAGTTGCCGGAAAAGTTTGGACTGCTGCTCTGCCACTCGTGAAGAATAAAAGCAAACTACCCATCATCTTACAGCGACACTTTCATCTGGCAGAATACTCAGTCACGTCGAAAATACTACAAGAGAGCGTGCTATCTGAAGCCATTTATGACAGGAAGGGTTTTGCCCGGAAATTGCTAAAAGAAGTGAATTTCCTGCAATAATTTTTATTGCTTTTATGCTCCGCCAGCCTGCGGGCGTGATGAACAGAGTGCGCTCGGTACCGTTCTCAGTCGTAAGGGACTTCATGCTTTCTTTATCTATAAATTAAAATTTACCAGCCCACCTAATAGGAACCGCCAATCAATTCTGCCAGCACGTTTTTAAACTTAAAAACTGTATACAGTCGGGAAAGCCTAATAACGGCTCTTTGAACATGTCTTAAAAAAACAAACTCAACTATAACTGCACTGAAATTCGGCAAGATGGCTTTCTTTACTTCCAAATTAACCTGTATTTATTTGAAAGCGATAATGTTGTGCGGTGTGCAAACATGCTTGTTAATGTACGTCTGAACATTATAATGCGCTTATATATAGCCATGTCGAAACGGTGGACACTGTTGCTCTCTCTTCTAGTATTAACGGGCATAGAAATAATCAATACCTTATTCAGTATTTTAATGCAGCCCTTCGTTAACATACTTATGCACAGCGCAATTCAGAAAAATCACGAAATAATATTTCCTGTACTAAGCAGATACCTTTTTTTACTTTTTGTATACCTCCAAGAAGAAATAAATAACTCTTGTATCAATGTGGCATAACTACTTTTTTTGTCTGCGTTAGAAAAACCAGCGTTAGCGTTGGAAAGCAAATATAATTTTATTTTCGCACAAGAAGAGTGCTCATGCAACTGAACTTGTCGGGCATAAGCTTGAAGTAAAGAACCATGTGTGTACAACTGAGGTGAAAAAAAAAAAGAAAAAGAGACATATAGGACACTGATTAACTTTCGCTGCCTTGTGTAATAGATTAGCGTATGTGTGCATGTTTTTCGAACCTCGGTTCCATAAAGAACCAAAGTTATGCATTATTTTCAGTATCTCCAGTTTTATTTCATACTACAAATTGATGTCTGTCTTAGTTCCTATCTAAATAGCGGAATGAACACATCAAAATAAACAAGGCTAATTATTTCATTTGATGCAGGGCTATAATATTGTTCTCTTTATTAGGACGTATTTTAATACTTTTACATTTTTTTCACTATGTCGTCGCCAGTGGTCAATCATCTGTCCACCATTATGTGGCACTCTTCCGGTCCCTGCACTAAGAAAAGTGCCACATTTTATGTCTTTTAAGCTAAGGTGCCCCATGGTAACTCGATGTTCTCGCTTATCATATTTCTCTTCAACGTCCGGGCGCTTTTGTTTCTTCCTTAAAAGTTCTGCATCAATCTGACCTTACGATGTTCCTTTCCGTGTGCGCACCACCAGTCCATCCTGTATTTCTTAATTACATCGTTACTCAGGAGTTAGTGGCGCCAGTTGGTCCCAGCTTTCATTACGAGATCTATATGAGGGAGTGTCAATTGGAGTTGCAATAACTAATTTCAGCCTAGTGTAGGTACAAATAATGATCAACGAAGAAGTTCTTATTGTAAGCTTTGAGGGTTCCCTGAAATGAAATCAATTAGAACGGCAAACTGGGCTAGTTGAAATGGGTACATTTTTAGAATAACAAGAGCGAAAAACATGGACAACGAACACACAGAGACACAAACAACATTTCTCTCTTGTCCATGTTTTTGCGCTGGTTATTTCAAAAGTGAAACTATTACGACCAGCCCAGTTAGCCATTCTAATTGGTGCAGATGAAGAAATCGTAGCAAAGAGAAAGGTGTTATCGATTGTACTGTGGACCGTTGATGGCCATAAAATAAGAACGAAGGGTTGTTGCCAGAGGTGCGCTGAACTGTGTAATTATAAGAGTAGCGGACAAAGGGTAAAATGTTTTCCCATTTCTTATAGTCATGGCTGGTTTACATGGATATCGTGACGGAAAAGGTAAGGTGAAAGCGCTCGGCGTGGCCATTGGTGTGAGGATTATAGCTGGAGGATGTCTTGCGGACGATGTTCGCGACCCGCAGTACTTCGGCAAGGAATTTGAGGCCATACATTAGTATCCTCAACCTATCGGTTCAGACTCGTCTTCCGCCCTCCCTGGAGTTCCGGTTCGTCCTTCGCTCGCGCCCATAATTCTCCGTTATGGAGGAGGGTGACAAAACCCGCTCACCGCCGGCTGTACACCTGCTGCAGCGGCTACCTCGCACCGCCACCACTTGTGAGTCTCCACCTGAAAAAAAGAACTTTATTCCAAGACATCCTGACATTCTGCATGCGATCCACAAAACAGAGGCGAGTGATGATGATGATAATGATGACAATAATGATGGACATATACAGGTCAAGTACGTCAACGTTCACGCACCGCGCTCACATCACATTTCTGTTTAAGTTGCTCTTAGGCGAGAGGAGTGTGCAGTGTCTGCCTCTTTTTTCAGTTGTCCCTTACACTCTCGATGAACGGCATACAGTCGGAGGTACGCATGTCGTCAGTTGAAATCCCTATCGCAAACCAGCTTCAACCTTGACCAGCAGATGCGTTCTAATTGGGAAGCTAATTGATATGGCACCACTCGAATGGTGCACAAATAAAGATTGCGTCACAATTTTGGCTCAAATTTACGTACGTGTAACCGAGTTCGATTCCGTGGGTCTTTCTGACTTTTATTTCCTGCTGTTTTTCGGATTGCAATACAACAACGCTGTGAGCGGTTTTCTGCGACACACGGCCCTTGCGCTATCGCGTAAAAAACAGCTGAGAAGCGACCTTTTATTGTTTACAAATGCGCACGATTATTCACACATAGCGACTATATTATCATTCATAATTTGTCAAGTATGTCGTAGACTGCAATAACGGTTATTCTGGTGGCATCTGGTTTAACAGGATAGTTAAGCGGGCTGGTTTACAATTTTAGAATACAGCAAATTCCACTCTAGAAAGGCATGCGAAAAAATAACAAGACAAAAACAAAATACGAATGTCTCAAAAAAAAGGATCTGTATACGCCGACGTGTTTTGCACGTTTAGTTTGCGTAACGCAAGTACTTGGCTGATACAGATATGTTATCTTATCAAGTTTAGTGCTGTCATTCAAGAGCAGGCAAATAAACTTATGCCGGAGCAATTTGGCTTTTATTATTTACATTATAAGAAGAATTTGCTTTTTGCGGAAGCAGTGGAGGTGATTGATGACGTCTTATTCTTTGAAGTTAAATCTATGATGCTCCCCCTGGACAATAAAACTAATAGCTAGGCTAGTTAGTGCATTACGTATAAAATGAAAGATGCACTGTGCTAACAAATAGACATACACATACACACAGGACAGGCGGTGACTGTAACTTATTTTTAAAAACTACACCAAAATTGAAACTTCTTCACAAAAACCAAATGCTCCCACACCACCGGCAACATATGTAGGCCAGTTTAGGCCTGTCCAAACAAAATTCAGAAGACGCTGTGCATCTTTCCTTCTGGACATTATTTAGTCTATCGGCATTTAACAGGAATTTTCCAGTGTCCCAGCGAGAATCTGACAATGGCTTAAGTTTTGGAATTGCAACGTATGTCTCACCTGCGAGCGGGGAAAAAGTTGAGCTTTGTGCTCTTGCTCAGTGCTTTGCCATCGATTTGCGCACATGCATCCAATAAGAAAGAAGGCCATGCTTTTTTGCCACGCGACACTGCATTTGCAGCGTATGCTTAGAGTTCCCAGTAAAGTTCAGTGCAATGCTGATTTACTCTGACGTTTCAACCAGTGAACGTAATGACAAGTAAATTCTATGTTCGGAGTCTTCTTGTATAAATTAATAAAAAAAGCAAATTGTCAAAAGAAACAGTTATCACTGCAAGACACTGCCCTCTTCAGAAAAGACGAAAAGACGTCTACGATCATAACGTGTGAGAAGTGATACATCCGCTGACTCTCTTGCGTGATTTGTGAAGAACGCAGGCAGGCAATATCTGTTTACAGCTAAGCCTACACTTGCATTTCAGACTAAATCATTTTAGCATATTATAAATATTTAAGACAAAGATGGACCAAACTGGTTTTATTTTACGATCAAAATTCTAAACTATTCTGCTGTTGCAGGAGTTAGCATAGACATTTTCACTTATTAGGTAAAATAAAGACAATGCCATGAACAGGAGTGAAATAGTGCTCACCAGACACTGTCAGCAAACTGCATAGTCTTTGCATAGGTTGTCTAGTTACATAATGCCAGCAAATATATATATATATATATATATATATATATATATATATATATATATATATATATATATATATATATATATATATATATATATATATAAATGAAGGGGAAATGAGGGTGCTCGTTATAATACCCCCTCATTTCCCCTTCATTTATCTGCTTGTAGCTTACGGGGGTCTCGGTTCTGGCAGTCTTGAAGCCATAGGTAGCGTAAGAGAGTTCTAGCACAGCTTTCGCCCTCGCTCTTGATCACGTTCTACGTGACGCTGGCGGTAACACAGGACGTGCCACGTCCACCGCTATGGTTGAGGATGGCAATGGTGAACACTCTCAAGGTTCGTATACGGACAACATTAATGCCCAAGAATGTAGCAGGGGGGACAGCAGCCGATGTAGCTCAGTTGGAAGAGCACCGGACGCGATATTCGGAGGTCGTGGGTTCGGTTCCCACCATCGGCACGTTGTTTTTTCTTCTGCTTTGTGCTTAATTATATTTCCCCTAAACAGATTACAGTACAATTTCTGTGATTATCCATGTAAAAATAAAAAAAAAAGACAAAGTACAATCCCCAATGCTTTCCTTGGCCTCGCCGACTGTTGGCTTCTATATATATATATATATATATATATATATATATATATATATATATATATATATATATATATATATATATACGCGACACTGGTAAGGAGTCAAAACCAGCGCCTTGTTTGGGGTTTTAATTGTTGCTGTTCAGATTTAAAGTTGGGGAGCTTTATATTTCGTTCCGCTGTTGATATTCGCCAGTTCCCTAATGCAAGACTGCACAATGGTCTGCAGGACTGTCTGATCGAACGGAATGGTGAACGAAGAACAAAAAACTAACCACTACTTTTTCTTCCTGCCACAAGGGCGAGTTTTCTCTAGTATAAAAGAGAAATACGCATCTAAAAGCAAAAGTTGTGCTTTTTTTCCTACTTGAGGTGTAATTAGCCACTAAAGATTTGTCTTTTTAATGCCACAAAAGTTACTTTCGTGCAGTCTGTGCAAGTTGGTTTACGGTAGGGCGGACAGTATTTACGTGACAAGCTACTGCAGAAATACAACTAATTAAATATAACTACCTGACCAAGTCTGTGATCTTTTGGCTTCGGGCACGCAAAGTGCCAATGTTAAAAAAAAAAAAAAGAAGGTATGGAAATCCTTCAAGACAGTCCTTCCACCATACACTTTGATAAAGTTGCGCTACTTGATATAAATAAAAACGCAGCCCACACACATTATGATGTAGAAGATGTTTACATATCTCCTGGGACGATATCAGGCGCAGGTTAAAAGTTAAAAAAGTTAAATTGGTTCACAGGAAGGGAAAGGCGCAGTAACTGTCACACTTGCTCTGTGGACACCCGAACCGCGCCGTAAGGGAAGGGAGGAAGGTGGGAATGAAAGTGGAAAGAGAGAAAGAGGAGCCGTAGTGGAGGGCTACGGAGTAATTTCCATTTTAGAAATTTGGACTGTGGCAAAGTAATCTTAGCGTCTTATGAAGGGCGTGTTTGCCGCATTCGATATTTTGGACGAGAGAATGCCATTCCCAAATTTTATGAACAGTGCTAAAGTCCACAGTCAGATTTTCTTACGTTTCGCAATATAATGCTGTAGACTAAGATGTAAAAAAAAACAAAAAGAAATGCAAATTAGAATATTTTATTTATTTATCGACTTCTTATTGGGCTCCACCACACGTATCTTCTGCGGATTTTGAGAGAAAAACTTACATTGCCTAATTTGAAACACGCCATTTATTGCACTTGAAGGATCTCACCCTGTCACTGAGCACAATGAGTGAACAGCTTGTTCCAAAGGAAAACAAAATGAAATGGGGCAAGCTTATCGAATTGCTTGCTGTTATTGTCGTTGCACGGAGATCGAATCTTCGTTTAAGAAGGCTTGGCCCCAAAGTGCCCGCTGTCTGCGACGTTCGGCGCTTAACAACAGCCTTTTGTTCATTTCTGTGCCATATTACACAAATGTGCTTGAGATTTGTGTTTTAGTATGGCATTACTTATTATTGCTGATCGTTTGGTACCATGCGGCTCGTTTAGGAATCTTAATGCCCCTGCGCTCTGCAACAATGTTCTTTACACGAAAGGGACACTAATTAGTCTGTAAGCAGAACAACGCTCTACTATCACAATGTTTTCTACTGCACAAAGTAAACGTTACTTTATTTCTTACCCCCATTTGCCAGCAGCTACGTTTGTTTTCACATTCAGGGCTGATTATCGATGTAAATAATTACTTTTAAAATTGAAGCACGAGAGCGGGAGACAGCTGTCACCTCTCTCTTTAAATCAAAATAATATTTTGTGGAGGCGTCAACGATTTTTGCGTGGCTGAAACATAGCAAAATAAACAAATTTATTAAAACTTCCCTGTGACAGTTTCACAAAACGTGAGCCACAACCATCTGGAACTACCTCCATGGCATTCGTAAAGCAAGAACATCAGAATGAAGATACACACAGAAGAAGATTGTGTGCGTGTTCAGGCACATGCAATTGATTAATGATCGCGAACGAACACCAGCGAGTCCTGCACAAACCTAGAAAGATGTGCCCATCCCCAACTACTACATGTATTGCTTTGGAAGTAGAAGCGGTGGGAAAGAGCGTGAGTTCTGAGGACGAAGAAGGATTATTCGGCGAAAGCGGATAAGAACAATGTAACAAAAGAAACCTATAAGGTATGATGACAGTAAAAAAAAAGAATATTGCTAAGAAAGAGGGTAGATGGAAAGTTATTCAAGACCGTTCGTCTCCCTCGCAGCGCAGTTTTCCCACTGTTTCAATTCTCGTTTGGATTCCTGGGAAAACGGTGCCTGGATCGAGCGCTTCATCAGCTCTTGATTTGCGTGTTCTCTCGGAAGACTAGACTGTCTCCGAAACTGGTTTTCCTCAATTAGATATTTTCTTTTTCACGTGGAAACAAAATCAACCAAAATATACGAATAGATCCGGTTTAACAAGAAAATGAAGATGAAGCAGATTAGGATGTTGAACGCTCCTAAGCACTATCTCGTCTCCCTGAATCTTGAACTGTTTGTGATGAGAAAGAAACAGGAAAGCGGCTGAATAAAAGGAAAGCTCTGGTTTGCATTAGGTGTACTATCCATAGGTTTCCGGAAAGGATGGTATAGCGTGGCCCGGCACACAAGGAATGGTATGGTATGGTACGGTATGGTATGGTATGATATGGTATGGTATTGCAAGATAAATGTATCATATGATACGGCATGATATGGTATGATATGAAACTGTAAAGCATGACATATTAAGGCATTTGTTATTAGCTTTTTCATTTCAAAGCCGCATTGGTTACGCTCAGAGCCCAAGGAGAGCTGCGGATTGCTTCCGACCACATTGGGCTTCTTAGGGTGCTCTGACATCAGTCTCTAATGGGTGTCATGTGTTCCTCAGTCTGTCGTATAGGAAGAATTTTTTCTCAAAGCAGCATTATGGAGTATGATATAGCCACAGGGAGGATCTCTTGATTTGTACGGGAAACGAGCATTTTTTTTTAAACTCTCTTTCATCTCGATTTACTAGCATTTTTCAGAACAGACGACTTTCGAAGGTGTGGACTATGCAAGAGGCATGCACAACATAAGTCAGTTCCCGTTCCAGGTCATAGACGGTGAAATATAGCCAGAGAACAACACGCTTAGCAAGCTGTTTGAAAGTTAAAAACCGCAAAGAAGATTATTTATCGTAATGAAGATAACTACTCAGAGCAACAGGTAAGCATTGCAATAAATTATTATAATGCGGAAGCGGCCCCACTGCCGTGAGTGATATTGGCCTCTTCAGCGAGTTGACTACCTCATCATAATGCCCCACAATTGATACGTACAAGATGTGTGCAAAAAAAGAATCCGAGAGCACTGCATAATCTACACTGCAGAAATGCGAAAGCCGGAGCGTTGCTGCTGCACGATGTATCACGTTTGTTCGCATTCTCATTATCAACTAAATTCACAGTCAATACCATTGCTCCTGTCATCAATGTCATTATCAATACTGCTACCCTCACGCTCGACAAAGAGAATTATGATGTATATTTCACGATCCCGGGTGTGGAACAGTTGCTTGAGGTGCTCGGATGAGGATCCGAGGGGTGGAGGTTCGATTCTAGGTGGTGATAGAATTTTTACATCGATCAGGATGAACTGACAAGTGACACATCAGTGCAGAGATTCGATCCGCAAATCCCACGCACATTTAGCGCAAAACTCTCGCGCAAGGGGATTTCGCTCCGTAAGCCCAGAAAGGCTTTCGCCTTAAAGGTCGGCAACCTTCTCCCAGCGCGCGCACGTTCTGTTGGGCGGAATGAACACAAATAAAGTTGAATTTTTTTTTTGTTTCTTTGGGGTTCACTTAAATAAGCAGCTGCATAATACTTTCGAGGGTGTGCGTTAGTATAGAAAACGAAAGAGAAGCGAGCACAAAAAAATATCTCCTACGCTCGATACACCGCTCACAAGAGGCAGGAGGTGTCATAAAATATGAAAACGCGAAACGGGGAGTGGAAAGCTCCTGTGCACACTTAGCTCACATGGAAGAAGCAGCCAGGCAAGTTAAACCAGTGTACTGGTAGCAGCTTGCCAACTTAGCCCTAAAAAACGACTGGCATCTTATCCTTTCTTTTTTAGCATTGCAACTTTATGCGAACGTAGGCGCTTCGAATTAGACAGAGCAGACACTTACGATTTGACCTCCAAAGTAAGACCTCATTTGCATAGCGGGGCGCTACTGAACTACACGCTGTTTCATGTCTGCGAACGATCTGTGAAGACAAAGAGGTAAGGCTGGATGGTTGGTGTGCTTTCGCGCGCAAGAAGTGTACATAGGTACGGCGCG
This sequence comes from Amblyomma maculatum, assembly GCF_055883805.1. NCBI lineage: Eukaryota > Metazoa > Arthropoda > Arachnida > Ixodida > Ixodidae > Amblyomma > Amblyomma maculatum. The sequence goes on from NC_139347.1 coordinate 80,717,324, forward strand.
ATACGCTCGCAGCCCAGTCGTTCAAACGTTATGTTGGAAGAGGCCTGATGGGAAAATGATAGGCCCTCGCGTCACTATAATTTTATAACCACAGATTTTATTTCATGTGTGCAGAAAGGGGCTTCAAAAACAGGGCTCATGCAGTAAAGCAACGCCATTAAGCGCGAACAATTATGCGCTCCTTAGCTAACTGTGACTGAGAGGTGAAGAACTGAGGTCAGGAACAACTAACAAGAACAGAGATGTGGTTAGACAGTCGGTGAATGAATGAATGAATGAATGAATGAATGAATGAATGAATGAATGAATGAATGAATGAATGAATGAAAGAATGAATGAGTGGGTGAGTGAGTGGGTGAGTGAGTGAGTGAGTGAGTGAGTGAGTGAGTGAGTGAGTGAGTGAGTGAGTGAGTGAGTGAGTGAGTGAGTGAGTGAGTGAGTGAATGAATGAATGAATGAATGAAGCTGTAAACGTTGGCTATAATCGTCGGAACCTACTGAGTGATGTCACTGAGGTTAATATTCTGCAGGTGGTCCACATAAGCAGGACTACTTCCGTATTGTATCAGTTTTTTTCTTTACGTCGGGAGTGTTTATACTGAGCGCACACCTAGCCGTTGCGCGGCTGAAATTTTTTCAAGGCCAGCGATTGATGCTGCTGGCAAAGAAAGAAAAAATAACGTAGGTGGGCTGCGATAAGAGAAAGAAGGCAAATGTTGGTGGAAGAATATGCAAATAAGCCGACAAATAAGAATAAAAAAGAGAAGGAATTCACAGACCATGAATGAGAATTATGCGGAACATAAGCGAGAGCGCCACTTTTCTACACAATGGTACGTGAAAATGTTATCGCGTATGCAGTGAAACGACATTCATAATAATGCTCGTTTCTTGGTCATTTATTGTGCTTCAGAAATTGCGCTTCCACCAAGTCAGTACCAAACCCCGTCCCTTGCCATTATACCACCTGCCATAAGTCTTGCAATGATTTCTCGAGGCTGTGAGGCTACAAACGGGAGTGCACTGGTTCCGATTGCTCGCCTCTCATCTCCAACTGCCATATGGAAAAAGCTGCCTGATTTCGCAGCTGCTTCAAACTCGACATGCTATCTGCTCTCGAGACGCCACACGACCGGTCGATCACTCAGCGCCCATTCATGTTCGCTTTACAATTTTACAATGACATGGGGCTTCAAAGGAGGTTATAAAAACTGCTGAACTGTAAGGCGCGCCAGTAAAGTGAAACCTCCGCGACACCATTTTATGGGGGGCAGTAAAGCGAGCCAGTTGCCGCAGAGCGGGCCCGCTGATTGCACGGAAAAGTAGAGGTTGTTCAAGTGCGCGGCATGTAACACTATCAAGGCAAACATATTGGTTCATGCATGGCTTACGGTTGTACGAACCATGTAAAAACGACACCAGGGGTCATATTTCACAAATTTGGATCGTGATCGTTCTTTTCAAACTAACCGCGCTCCTTGCATTGCGCCGCCTACGTGCGGGAATATAGCAGCTGAATTCTTTTTTTCTGCTATGTTTCAAAAATATCATGGGGCGCGAACACTTTGGGAACGAGTTGTTTGCCGCCAGGGCTGGCAAGAAAAGAGCAGAGGCTGCTTGTGTTCGTTTCATTTTACTCCAGAATTCTTTTACTTAACTGCACAAACTGCACGGTTGCGCATGCGCTCTGTGCCGCCTGTGTTATTCCGGGAGTGGCTGCAGGCGCCGGTAATCAGTATATAGGCTCAGCACAGGTTCTGCATTTTAATAAAGCATAGATAAATGATGAATCTGCGGGCGATTATTACGGGAAGCGCATGCAGATCGCTCACTCGAAAAGCCACCGTCGTACCCCACATTTAGGAAAAACGTGAGGGAAAATTATGGAGGCCTTGTTTGGTGCTTGTGAGGTAGTGGCGTCGTACGTCATGCAAATTAATGACGTTTTAGGTCGGATAAAATGCGGACAAAGTTATACTCTGGGTCGATTAAGGAGCATTAGGTGTATAAAGTTGAATTAAGTTTCTTTAAGTGATATAATTAGTGAGTGAGTGAGTAAAGGATGATCAGGACACGTTACGTTTCATTAAGCGCGATAATGTCAGATTAGGGCATATTAAGTTGAATTAAGATAGTTTAGGCTGGAATATGAAAGTTTACTTGGGATAAAGGGTGATTACTTTGGATTAGCTTAGATTATAGCGAATTACGATTGATTGAGGGTGATTGCAGTGGATTAAGGGTGACCACGTAGAATTAATCTAGAATAAATTGGATTAAAGGTGACTAATTTGGGTTATGCTAGATTAAGTTAGATTAATGAAGAATTGATTTCTCATTCAATACACATAAGCAGCAGCGCTATACTTTAAAGGAAGCAATTAAGTATTTTCAGATTAAGCGAACAGGTCGGTTGCAGGCAGACATTGAAATCAGTCAGATAATTTATTTAAAAAAAAAAGCATACATAGCGCTCGAAATGCTGAGCCTGTCGCCAGAGAAAAATGTTTTCAAAGTGGAATCATCATCTCATAGACTACGATCCTCAGCTAAGCATGCCTAAAAGCTTTCCAAAGGTGTAATAGATCCACGTAAAATCAGGATTCATTACACAACAAAAGAGCGGAATATGTTTTATACAAATGACAAAATTATTTAGGAACCAATGAAATTGTAGTATAAAACATCAGGATCATGGCACTAACTGTGACTAGTGCCACTGTTTAGAGTTTGAAAAAAAAAATCAAATGAGTGAAATGATGATGTCGCATTGCCGTTTGCGGCTTTATCCAACCCATGAGAGTATTTGTGAATAATGCATTCCTAAAATATCATGCCTTGTTTACACTTGAGCAGGGTAGCACTTTTTGTATTTTAATAATTTATTTATTTTGCTTTTTGCTAGTTGTGCACCAGCTTGCTATTTCAGTCGTATCTTTCACCCAGTATATTCTATGTTTGCCAAAATATAAATTGTATGACGCTCATATCCATGTTAGTGGCAAGGTTCTGTAATTCTGTACCCTCCAAGAATTAAGGTTCTTCTTGAATTCTTTGCTATTTGTTTATATGTTAGCTGGTCACAAATACTTGGTCACAGAACATAGATAGCACCTGCTGTTTTTAAGCTGAATTAAGTTGCCTGTATCGATTTGATGGTCAGGTTTATTATTTATAGCAGTTTGGGTTACTTTTTCTGAATCATTGAAAGCTATGTTTCTCCTCTTATTTTTTTTTTTTCAAAATACTGAATACAACCGTTACTCAAGTTTGTTGCATGCACTGTTATTTTTCATGCTTTGAATTGTTTTTATCTTGACAACTTACATGACTATTAGCTGCTCTCAATTGGGTGCATTATAGAATATGAAGAAGTTCGAATTGTTGTGCATATTAGTTTCTACTTTAGGCCAGAACTAGGTATATTTTAAGCTTTAGAGGTAGCTTCAGCTCCAGTTGCAGTGAGCCTTGGCGAAGGCATACACCTGATAATCCATAGGACATGGGCCCGATCCCGATCGAGGAAGCTGACTACTCGTGACGGTAAAACGGAAAGAAATTGGCCATCTAACTTGGCAAAACGTAATAAGACGAGCGTTAGCTATGTTTTGCTTAGCTTTTGCGTTGTCTAGCGTTTGATTTTGGATTCTATTCGTGGAAACCATTTATGCGATATATAACCTGTTGTGGCATATTGTTCAGTTTTAATCATAATTGCTAATAATCAGAAGTTAGGACCTTAATGTAGCAGTGCAATACCATTAGTTTAGCACAGTCGTACTCAATGAAGCTACATTGCGACATATTATTTGAAAGTATAGCATACATTTTTATTTTAAATTACAAATAATCAATTAGTGGTAATTAATTGTGACAAACAGTTCGTCCAGTGCAATTCCACTCGGCATAAGTTATTCAACGTATACGACTTGTAGATATAGCATGAATCTTATTTTTACTCAGAGGTAGCTAATTAGCAGCAAGTAATTAGAGCCTACAGTTAGCACAGTGAACTTATACTAGACATTAGCTATCTAATGGTATATTATTCGATGATGTCGCATAAAGTCCAAACTATGATTGCAGTTAACTATTTTGCTATGTCTAATTAAGAGTTGTAAGTAATCCTGTACTATTATACTCTACATAAGCTACACAACTATCTAATACTAGTGTTGCTATGGCCTGACTCAAATGCTTGATATTGAAGTAGAGCTGCGACTTTTGCACTGAGTCGTGCTAAAAACGCCCCAATACTCAGATATCGTCGAGATCTTTAAACATCCAGGGGGTTCAAATCGATTCCGAGACGTCCAGTATTGCTTAAGAAATTAAAAATCGTTTAATCACTTGAAACTCTCTGGTAACGCCGGCGAACAGCGCTCTCCATCGCTAATTGGCAGGACGCTTCTTGCCCCCGTCAAGATGGCCGCCGCAGGCTTCATCCGAGAGCCCATTGCCGGGTATAGGCGACTTCCATTTCAACAGTTTTTATAGCCTCCTTGGGGGCTTCGAACGGTCGATGTCGATGCCGACAGACAATTTTAACACTGCTGGGGGATATAACACTATCGCGTTAAAAACAAGCCAGAACCATCCTGGGTGATTTTTCAATGCAGCAAGGCTTCTGACACCTACGGCGCCTGACGGCAACGTTTTCTGGACCGCGTGATTGTAACGATCTCCGCGTTGAAGCAAAACAAAACATTCCTCCTGATCTCTGTCGCCCCAGGTAACGGTACTCAAGAATGCCCGGCTTCCGAAGCAAGTTATCGCTGACATAAGGGCCACCATACGTTTAATCCTCCCGCAAGTGCTGGCTGTCCAGCTCCTAGCTTTGTATCGTAATCTTTTCGTGAAATTGGCTAGCGACTGCAGCTTGGAAGCGAAAGTGTACAAGAGGAGATTGGAAGACGTGAGGTGCCGGAGTAACCAAACAAACTGAGAAAAAAGAGACGGGCGGTTTGACTACGGCAACCAACAAAATATCATGCGGAAGCAGAAATATCCACTGTCCATCCACATTTAAATACTTTTTACCTAATTTTAGTGATGGGCACATACATTTCGGTATTGCACCAAGCCGATTTTGGTGGTGGACTAAGTCGTTTTTGAACGCGTACCAGATCAATTTCCGAATTTCAGTTTTTTGATCATGCAAAATAAATTGTTGGAGTAGGCCAACTGCATTGGTAAAACCGTCTCTGACCTTTAATTCCCCGTAAGAGCGCAATGCGATAATGGTTTGTTTAATTCCACTGCGCATGGATGAAGTTGATGAAGATGACGACGTTCCATGCACAGCGCCAGAGATTATTTGTAAAATACGTAGGGTTATCGGCTGTGGGGATATTGCTACGATGCTGCGCACTTATGTTTAAAAAAAAATTGCTGCGTTCGAATTGGCCCTATTCCGGCGGGTTGCTATTCTCCCTGAGTGCGCTAGAAGTTCAGGAATCGCACGTGATTCGTGACTGGGTTTGACCCAGCGTGGATGACGCTGCAGCTAACGAGCCGGTGTCGTAAGGGCTATGCTAGATGAGTCCATGGCCATTGGGAAGCTCGAAGTCAATTTAGTTAAGATAAATTTGATTTCGACACTGAGCAATAGGACGACAAAGATGCGGTGGCTAGTGAAAGTCTCCCAGCAGTGATAACGGTGCTGGCCACAATGCAGAGTGGACAGACGTTTCGCTTTCGGAACTGCTGCTTCGGACATTGTTCGTGCTAGCACGGTGTAAGAGTATTTGTGCTAGGAAGCACATGGTTCAACGAGAGCGTACGAAACGTAGGAAGCGTCAGCGCGAAGCAGCTTCCATTGCTCTGGTACCGGTTCACGTCAGTTGCCTATTTAGGCTTTTACATAATGTGGCCTTTTTTTGTTGTTGTTGAGAATGTTTATAATTGAGAGCCCCGCCGGGGTGGTGCAGTGGTAAGACGCCCGACTACTGCGCCGGAGTTCCCGGGTTCTAACCCGACCTCGGCGGCTGCGTTTCGATGGAGGCGAAACGAAGAGGCGTCGTGTGCTGTGCGATGTCAGCGTACGTTAAAGATCCCCAGGCGGTCGAAATTACTACGTAGCCTTCCACTACGGCTCCTCTTTCTCTCTTTCCACTTTTACTCCCACCTTCCTCCCTTTCCTTACAGCGCAGTTGCGGTGTCCACAGAAAACAAGTGAGACAGTTACTGTGCCTTTCCCATCCTGCAAATAAATCAGTTTATAATTGAGAAAGGCTATCGGGGGCCCTGGATCCAGACAAAAAATCACATTTCAGCAGCTTCACCAACATATTCGATTAAATAAGAGTCAAGACAACTGCAAAGTTCAGAAACGTGAGTCGTCGTAGATTAATATTTTTTCTTGTATTGGTTCAAGGACGTATTAGTTTGGTGCTTGCTGTCAAATGCAAATTTTATACAGGTGAAATGCGTGAGAAGACATGCTGCACGTCGGCTCTTTTCAGGGGCCTTCCATAATTTGTTGATGGAGAGTGGACATAATTTTTAAAAGCGCAGATAATGTCAAGATACATCAACACCATACACAAACATTAAAAGAAACAAAAGGGGAAAGCCACTAGACACCGATGTCCGTAGTATATGCTACCTTCCCGACAGCGCTTGCATTCTTTGCAAGAACGCGCCTTGGCAACATGAGCCGTTTTGGAAAAAAGGCGTAAAAGAAAAGAAGTAGGCAAACACTACCGGCTTCCACTCTGGTAGGGACAGTGTGTAAAACGAGTCGGTACAGAGAACATAGGTAACAATAACAAAAACAAAAATGAAGGCATGCTGGAAGCACAAACTGCATGCTCAAATTTCTAATCCTGCCAAATTTCACTTTCCAAGTTGCCGCCTTCCTTGGACGCACCTATGCAGTGTCTGTGACACAGGTGCTCTTTCCTAGTCCAAGAAGTTCGAGAAATTTGTTGTAATATAATTAGGGAGGTATGTACAAGACACGAAACTAGGTCGAGCGCTACCTCAAAGATGTACCAACATAGCGCCGTTAAATTTGCCCGAGATGAAAAAAAAGCTGTTATTTCCGCTATCCGATTTCTTCTTCTTATTTAACCAGTCAGAGACAGAAACCCCAATTAGTGGACACGTGGAGATAGAAACAAAACACGGAAAGTAAGTATCGCAACTTCTCATTACACGCTATGAAAAGAAATGGCCGGCAAGGAAAACAGAGGGAATTGCAGGTCCCTTAATTTTCGCGTTAACAGCAACGTAAATGTGTTGACAGATGTGTTACACGTGCCATTCTGACGGCATGCTAAACGAAGGCGGATGTTCTCATTAGCATAAGGAACCTGTGTTGTTAACAGAGCAGCCAATTTGTCTGCGAGCACAGTTCCCACAGCGTTGGGAGGGAACGCTGGAATTATCTCGAGGCTTCAGTATGAATGACTCTCGAAAAGAAAGAATCGGAGTCGTGCATATACACTCCTTTTCTGCAGTTGTTCTTTAGAGCACTATAATTGGGGACACATTGTTGACAACTTTCAAATCAGCATTACTCGACGGAGCAGGCCCCAAGTTCGGTGGCAGTAATGAAATTCGCTCCTTCAGAATGAAAAAAAAAAAGAGAGAAACTGGCTCCTATTCTCTTATTATTTACCTTACATTGACAACATTTTAGGTGTACTTTATATAAATATTTTTTCTATAATGTGGATTTTAAAAGCGATAGGATATAAATCAAAATATTTCGCGTTTTATTCCCATTACTAATTTTGACATTTGTTCATTATTTAAGAGAGCATGACTGATTCGCATCAGTCCCAAGCCCTATAAGAAGGCCAAAAAGAAAGGTACGGAGCTTGTACAGAAATTTTTTACACGTAGAAAATTCATTTTTGTACTATATTTTCAGCCTAAATTTTGTGTACATCCCGTTGCTCGTACGTTTTATAAATTTAGTTTCTTGATTTTGCGCATTGTCATTTTTGAGGTCGGCAAAGAATTTTGTTTTCTGACACCCCCAAACATTGCACGAAACTAATAAGGTTTATTGATTTGGTTTGGTTTGTGAGGCATAACGTCCTTAAGCGACTCAGGCTATGAGAGACTCCGTAGTGGAGGACTCCGAAAATTTCGACCACCTGGGGTTCTTTAACGTGCACTTATATCGCATGGCACACGGGCGCTTTGCTTTTCGCCTGCATCGAAAAGCGGCCGCCGAGGCCGGGATGCGATCCCGCGTCCTTGGGAGCAGTCGTCGAGCGCTGTAACCACTGCGCCACCCCGGTTTATTGGATATAAATAGAGCATTGATTGCGGACTGTGTAATGGGTGTCAAAATTTCTATATGGAATATATTTACGACCACGAAATTTCAGTCCTGCGGAGAATAAACCGAGTGCGGAATGTATGTATAAAATTACAGCTCCTCTCTGTAGCCTTCAAATACACCCTAGGAAAAATGAAACCACTATGAATGTCATGTTTAAAAACAAGCGCATTACGGCATGGTACATCTCAAAATATTGATTGTACTCTGAACCACGTTTTTATAAGCGCATCATTTACTGCATCTCTAGGGCCCTAACATGCCTCAGCGTATTTCGCTCTTCCGGTATATGGTTCATGAAGTGCCTCAAGAAAGCCCGCCATTAAATTTAGAATAATATTTGTTTCACAGGAAGGGAAAGGCGCAGTATCTGTCACACTTGTTTTGGTGGACACCTGAACTTCGCCGTAAGGGAAGGGAGGGAGGTGGGAGTGAAAGTGGACAGAGAGAAAGCGGAGCTGTAGTGGAAGGTTACAAAGTAATTTCGACCACCCGGGGATATTTAATGTGCGCTGACATCGCACAGCACACGGACGGCTCTTTGTTTCGCCTCCATCGAAACGCAGCCGCCGAGGTCGGGTTCGAACCCGGGCACTCCGGACAGTAGTCGGGCGTCTTACCATTGCACGACCCCGGCGGGGCAAAATTTAGAACATATCCATTTAGTAGGTATAAAAGGGGCATCTGTGGCACAACTGTACCTATGTTAACGGAGATTAGAAAGCAGGTGGATAATGTTAGATTCTAAATTTATAGTTTGTAGTATGCAGTTTATTGGGCAGTACATATTATGTCTCAATTGCGGCTACATGTAGACGGTGGTGAACTCTTAGTGCGGACACACGTCCAGGTCAGGACTCTGCAGCACCACTGCGACAGACGCGTTCTCGCATTGAAGCGAAGTGACAATCTGTAGGAAAGACCGCATCTTTGCTTAAGCACCGCGCTTTGAGAGGCAACATAGCAACGAAGAGATAAAGATCGACATTTGACAGCTCATTATGTACGAGAAAAAAAAGAGACAAATCGACTTTAACAGGGAAGTAAACATTATATCGTTTAGAAGGTATGTTATAAAAATACCACGAAAAAGGAAGCTGCTTTATCTCAATGCTACCATAAATTGACAATAAGGCGTGTTGTCGGACAAGTTGGATCTGCATGATATAGCGCGAAATTCTTGAGAACATATAAGACTAAATAAAAATACTATAGGGCACTTTGGACCACTAAAGGGCGGTAACGCGAAAGCTATTACTGCGCAGTGGATCATAGCGCTCCACTACAGCACCTCTATCTCCCTCTCTTCTTTTACTCCTACCTTCCTTCCTTCCATTACGGCATAGTACATGTGTCCGCGGAGAATTGTGACCGATACTGCGCCTTTTCTATCGTGTAAATCAATTTCATAGGCCCGCCGCGGTGGTGCAGTGGTAAGACGCCCGACTACTGGGCCGGTGTTCCCGGGTTGGATCCCAACCGCAGCGGCTGCGTTTCGATGAAGGCGAAACAAAGAGGCATCCGTGTGCTGTGCGATGTCAGCACATGTTTAATATCCCCAGGTGGTCGAAATCACTGCGAAGCCCTCCACTACGGCTCGTCTTTTATTGCGAAAGCAATACTGCTAGCACCTTTCTGCCGTCGGTGGAGGTCGTTCCTTAGCTCCGGCTACCACGTGACAACGTGACGTCACGACCAGAGGGGAGCAGGGGCCTCAACTCGCTTCTTCGGCCGTAGTCATTCCTTCGCTCGGCGCGGCGGCTACCACGTGACAGCCTTCTCGATACGCCGCGTGAGGGCGCTCGCTAGGAGAGGATAAACGGGGCGTCGCAGGCGCGCTCCGCTTAGTCATGTCTGAGGACTTGTACAAGGCGTCGTTGGAGCGACGTGCTGCGCGCAAATGCCGGCGCCGTGCCGAGGAGACAGATGAAGAAAGGCGCGGTTGGCTAAGCAACGCGCCTATGCCGCAGAATGGCGAGCCCGGCTGCGTTCTACAAGTTCAATGAGCGAGCCAGTGTTCAGACCAAGAGACACTACTTTACGGACCACCAAAGCTTGTTCAGTAGAATAAACAAACAGTAGAAACCATGCTGTGTCCAGAGTAAATCATTTAGTTGCACAAAAGGCGAAGCCATGCCAAACCCTCAACAGAGCAGAGCGCAGCCAGGGAGGTATTGCGTTCCCAATCACTCAGGCGTAACCAGAGCTAAACCACAGCAAATTTTCTCTCCTTACACTTCCGGTCCCAAACTCCTCCCCTCGCCTACGGCGCCGTTCAGGTGTCCACACGAACAAGCGTGACAGATACTGCGCCTTCCGCTTCCTGCGAACCAATTATTATTATTATTATTATTATTATTATTATTATTATTATTATTATTATTATTATTATTATTATTATTATCGTCACTGATGCCTGCTGTACTTACACCTCCTAGACATCTGGGTCTCATCAAAGTTCACCGGCGTTCTATAATTCGTTTACAGGAAAGGGATGGTGTAGTTAGTATCTGTCAGTCGCGGAATCTCGCTATCATCCTCACACTTGACAAGGCGAATTATGAAGAGCGCTTCACAATTGGGCGTGGTGCAAATAGTAAAGCGCAGGGCTGGGGATCCAAAGGATGTAGGTTCAGTTCTTGGTGGCGACAAGCTGACAACCTTCTGTCGACTACGATGAGGCATTAAATGCTTTAATACAAGAGCTTTATATTTCGTCTCGTCTCTTCTAAGTCTTAGGGCAGGTTTATTTGCCAACATCATCTATACCGTGGGCTGATCTTCTTATGGCTATTATGCTTAATACACGAGGTGTAATACATTATGTCTTCAATTGCAGAAGCAGCAAACAAAATGCACTTTTCAAGTTGCAGTGCCTGATTGATAAAATCAGTAAGAATTTGAAGCAATTTGTGTTCGATGGAAAATAAACGTTAGGGGAAGCTGTGTGTTATACTAGCGTTCCGGAATTCATTTATGATCGTTCTTTTTTATGGCGCAAAATAGTAACCGCTAGTAACCGCCAGTAACCGCCGTTTACGGACAGTAACCGCCGTTTACGGCGGGTGCTAGCCTGCCACGTAATTTTTATCTGCTGTAGGCCGTCATTGCACCCGCCACCGCTTCGGTGGTGGACGATGGCTGTTGTTGTGGCGCGCGTCTTTCTCTCCCTCTTCTTTTTCATTCTTGTCTATTTTCTCTTCTGTCCGCGCACGTTAAAGATCCCCAGGTGGCCGAAATTACTCCGTAGCCCTCCACTACGGCTCCTCTTTCTCTCTTTCCACTTTCACTTCCACCTTCCTTCCTTCCCTTACGGCGCGGTTGTGGTATCCACAGAAAAAAAAAGTGAGACAGTTACCGCGCCTTGCCCTTCCTATAAATCAATCTCTTTGTCCGCACGAGGCAGCGGAGGTGGCTCAGCTACAGAGCCAGTAGCAGGCCCGTGCATTTTTTTTTCTTCTTCCTACAGACACAACAACAACAGGATGCTTCAGAACTTCAGTACCTCTTTTATTTTCATATTAACAGGCATTATCCTCAAGTCAAAGCTCTACTCCGCACTCAAAATATTCACTAGCGCGGGTTACTTTACCAATTGTTGCAGAAAAAAAAAAAAACGATTGATGGTTGGTTGGTTGGTTTGTGGGGTTTAACGTCCCAAAGCGACTCAGGCTATGAGAGACTCCGTAGTGGAGGACTCCGGAAATTTCGACCACCTGGGGTTCTTTAACGTGCACTGACATCGCACAGCACACGGGCGTCTTGCTTTTCGCCGCCATCGAAAAGCGGCCGCCGAGGCCGGGATTAACAGCGTGTGAAGTATATTTATTTGCCATACCCTCAATATATCTGGTACATTAGATAAGGGCGGGGCAAATAACAAAGGAAAAACACGCAAAAACTACAAAACAATTAAAAGACTTCAAGAATGCAAAATTTTCTAAACAACAAAATAAAGCCACGCAAAAATGTTATATTTATACAAGGGTAATTATCGCGAGTGTTAATGGTAACGCGAACAGTACTTTGGGTACAAAACACAGCGAGCAATACTTTGGGCATAAAACACAGTATAGAAAGAGCACGGCGTACAAAATAGGTCATTTGTTATAATAGCTTACAAATGGAGCCTTTTACGACAGTGGTAAAATTGTCAGCGCTGGTTACACTAGTATACGAAGCAAGTAAATTGTTCCAGTGTTTGCTTGTTTGGAGAACTAATGGATATGAATAGCTTACGGTGCTGGTATGAGAAATGTTCACTTTTGGCGGAGGAGAGATGAAACATATGGTGGCAGTTGAACCCGAAGAGAACCTAGGTATGGATTGTGATAACACCGTGTGTTGTATGGAAAAGACATGGGCGAAGTATTTTCAGCGGATAAATAACGGCCACAGATGTAGGAACACTTTCATATTCAAAATACTGGAATTTATTTGGTAATTGCTTGAGATGAATTGGGCTCAGCAATTTTGTACTGCTACTGTATACTGTGTCAGACTGATATGACTGGGGTTCCAAACTGATAATGCATGTACAAGCTGTGGACGAAAGTAAGTTTTGCATAATCGTAGTCTTAATGATTAGCAGTTTTGTTCTGGGTCATATCCTCTTATCACCAGTTTGCAAAGACACCCTTCGATTTATCTCAGTGCTTGTGCAGTGCACGTGGTGACACACTTTGATATCGAATTACGTCACTATACGGAATTGCATAACAAGGCTGTGCATGTAGCGTTGGCTCTGCTCTGATTATGTACTGCAGATGCTTCTCTTCTAGGATCACATTACGCGTGACAAGATCTCGAAAGCCTTCGCATGCCGAGGCAGCATTAGTCACAGTTCTAGTTAGTTGCACAACTTGTCAGTCAGCCGGGCAAGCAATTTGTGTATATTTATTTTCTGTTCCTTGCTTTGTTTATGCATTGCTTTGAGTAATTATGTTGCCCAGTCTGCGCTCGTTCATCTTTCTGCCCAACTCCTGGCAACGATGTTATTCTTCACCTTAATTATGACCTGCTATGCAAAAGCTACAACCATTGCAGCACTGAAGTTATTCTGTTACTACGGCAAATGACTTTCATGCAACTCAATCTCACTGGAGCGAGTATGGTACAGTTAAGTCATACAAAAGCTCTACCTGCCAGAATAGCGCTGATACTGATAGCTTTTCGGCTACACTTGAAAACTAATTGCGAAGGGTGAACCGTCACTTGTTTATTTATTTCATCTTAACCTTGACCACTATGGTAACACGGACAACATTTTAACGGGTATCTGTGAAACAAATTTTTATATTACGCCTGGAGACAAAACGAGTCTACTCTACGCGTACTTTCACTTCCTTTGTGAGATCAATATACCTTGACGATACAATCAATGTGCTGTAGGCTGGGAGGTCGTTCGGAAAAAATACTTTGTTCAAAGAAAGCAGTCTCATCGATGAAAGGTATATTTGTCAAAGGGCCATTTTCTTATGTCATTCTTTGGCGGAATCACAAAACGTTACGCAGTGCAAGAAACTTGTAGGACCCTTAAAATAACGGCTTGAGGGGCTAGTTGGTGCATCATCTTATTCAGATATGTGGCGCAAACAAACACAAACACAGGAAAAGATACACACCACACGCGCACGCTACCAACTGTAAGAAGAACCGGAAAACACTTCCTCTTCTACACTCAGGCACGTCTCAACTTCCTCTTCTTCTCATTTCCCTCTTCTTTGCCTAGGGGGAAAAAGGCACTCACTTCCTCGCAGACCATAACCTTGTCCAAACATGGCGGTGACCAATCTCTTCTTCCTCTTCTTCTATTCTTCCTCTTCTTTCCCAAGGGAATATTGACACTTTCTTCCTCTCAGCCCGAAAACATCAACCAAACATGACAGTCACAAAATCTATACTGTCTTGTAAATCCACACCTCAGCTTTGCCCAGCAACTCCTACCACGCTGGACAGGCAAATATAACCACAAAGTCACAAGTCATTCACTAAAAACACCACCACACATATGCAGTAGGACATGTCCATCTACACCCCATAACTTTCGTCCCTATGTAATGAGAAACTTTATCTTGCCAACATCTAAGAAGCCACGAGGCCCATGTACTTGAAGGGAAAAGAACTTAATTTTATTGAGCAATCTTCCTGAGTTATGCAAAGAATGAGATTATTATCGGGCCTCTAGCTGTTATTCTTGGCCTAAAGTTGTTATTCTTGGACTCATCTTACGTTTTGGGGCCATGGGAGTTTACAGAATTTTTTCCCTTCAAGTACATGGGCCTCGTGGCTTCTTAGATGTTGGCAAGATAAAGTTTCTCATTACATAGGGACTACTTAAGTTATGGGGTGTAGATGGACATGTCCTGCTGTATATGTGTGGTGGTGTTTTTAGTGAATGACTTGTGACTTTGTGGTTATATTTGCCTGTCCAGCGTGGTAGGAGTTGCTGGGCAAAGCTGAGGCGTGGATTTACAAGACAGTATAGATTTTGTGACTGTCATGTTTGGTTGATGTTTTCGGGCTGAGAGGAAGAAAGTGTCAATATTTCCTTGGGAAAGAAGAGGAAGAATAGAAGAAGAGGAAGAAGAGATTGGTCACCGCCATGTTTGGACAAGGTTATGGTCTGCGAGGAAGTGAGTGCCTTTTTCCCCCTAGGCAAAGAAGAGGGAAATGAGAAGAAGAGGAAGTTGAGACGTGCCTGAGTGTAGAAGAGGAAGTGTTTTCCGGTTCTTCTTACAGTTGGTAGTGTGCGCGTGTGGTGTGTATCTTTTCCTGTGTTTGTGTTTGTTTGCGCCACATATCTGAATAAGTTGTAGGACCCTTAGAGGTTCTGTATCCCGGGCTTAGACACTACACGATACTTTATTTTTGCGCTCACTGTTAAGAGTCGTACAGTAATATGATCCGAAATAACGGCTAGCCAGAGAGACAGAGCTATGACGAAGCTGCACTTTACGTCTACCTTAATGTTTCCCTTTTCCTCTAAGAACCAAAGCATGAGTCTCAGGTCAAAAATAAGTTGTGAAACCAGACCTTGCGCAGAACCAAATCTCTTTGTCCGCTAACTCCTTCGTATTCGAAGCTGAGTTCGGTCAATGCGTCCACTACACTTCAGGTGTCCAGCATTGTTTGAGAGTCGGCCATGCAGTCATCGACAGTTAGGAAACAAAGAAAACAATCAATATTTCTATAAATCTTCCTGTTCTTTTTTTTTAATTCACAAGATTACACGTTTTCACCTAGTTTTCTGGGTTTTTTTCTTTGGTGTTTGGGTAGTGGAACTTTACATTTTAAGTCTATCTTAAACTTTCATAAACTGATGAAAATCAAGTTATCAAAGAAATACAACACCTGCTTGCGCCTTTACTGGCGTCGAGGACAGGTCATGTGCTTCGTGTCCTTTAAAACAGAGAACTCATAATGAAGCATTTCAATGAAAGCAGAGCCTGCGTTATTATTTTTATTTTGTGTGCGCAAACAAACAACAAGAAACCAATAATCTCAAAATTTTCCTGTATTTCTTCCACGGCAACAGGGCATAATTATTCCCTTACCACGCTTTATACTTTTGGTGCAAATTTCTGTTCTTAATGCACCGCTATGCGGAAGGGAAAAATTTTAGGACCCAGCACATAAAAATCTTCTCGGAAAAATTGCAGAGTCTGCATTTTTGTCTATCTTTTTTTTTCTGTTGTTTTCGTTGACACGCACACACCTGGATATGGGGGTTTATGATGCTTCTTTTGGTTGCGCTCGGTGACACGATTAAATAAAAGCGCGCAATAACTGATTTAATAAATGTAAAAACAATGCATTATATAAAATTTCTCATTAAAACGTCTTTACTTCTTTAATTTCCAAATAGAAATCCAGTTCTGTTATAGCTTTGTTTTTGCGAATGGAAGAGCCAAGTGACTGCCTTAACCCATTATGGGGTTTCCCAGCTAGTACAAATAACCCGTTTCGTTTCTTGTGGGTTTCAGTTTGAGGAAGCGACGAAGGTTTCAAGAACGTTCGAAGCCGGAAACTCGATTAAGAACGCCTTGATTATGCTCCGTTCGGAAAACATTTACCTTGTGCTAGTTGTCCTATTTTACTGTGCTGTGCTATTTGAGCAGGCAGGCCTTGCTGACTCAACAAGAAAAAGCGCATTCAAAATATCATTATTGTAACTGCAAAATTTTCATGGCACAAAAGGGAGCACATGACACAAAATCAAACAAATGAAAGAGCGATGTTTATACGGTACGTTAAATGGCGAAGAAAGGAGCTCTAAACAACGTAAATTACATAAATCAACTCCCTCCTTGGTAGAGTGCGGTTGTTTTCAGAGAATAGGTATTCAGTCGGTAGCCCCTCTGGATAAGAATCTTTATCCTAAACCACATATTACTAGTTCTTGACCTCAACCTGTACAGCAGTCTTTGTTTTGTACTGTACTATGGTGCCTGCAGCTACTGCTTTTTCCACCGAGTTCTCGGGGCAGATAGTAAAAGAAACGGCTACCGATGCGTAAGAAAGAAGCGCACCACTGCAGAGAATCTGTCCCACAAAGGGGGCGCGAAATGGCCCATATGAGACGGAGTATAGCCATTAGCTTGCTCACTCACGTATTTCATCTCAAGTGCAGAAGAGGGCACGCGGAGAGTACGCATTCGGCTTTGCTGCCATTCTTAGCGTGTGCGGAACATCTGGAGCAGCGGATTCCAACGAGGCAATTCGGTAATGGAACCCGTGAAGCCGGTGTGACCGGCCCAGTATTTCACTCACTATCGTCAAACCTGTTTCGTGCCCTTGGCACAACCTGGCTACTACCAGCTCTCTAGCTCTCTCTACAATTTATTCTAGCCATACTGCCAGGAGCTTGGAGAGTACGAGCTAACGTCGTCCGTGGCAAAGTTCTCCTGCATTTTCTCACGCTGCAAACGTTTGCTGTAGATGCACTCGCATTCTTTGAATGTCACTTATTGTTCGTATATTTGCAGAATCTAGCAATATGCACGGACGTATGGGGAAATAGGGGTCCTTTCGTTGGGTTTATGTTAGCAGTTGTGTAGAGTTTTTTCTAAAGCAAGAGACACGCAAGCATGTCCTTAGCTCATGCAATGAGATTGTTGCTCTTGAACGGGCTTATTTAATGATGCCTCTAATGCAACATGGCATACGCTTGCCGAATTCAGAAAGAAATTTTAAACAGGACTACCTTTAGATGACACTGCTTGTAGCAAATGGGACCATTCTCTTTTGGTCTCGGATACGTGTCGCAGGTATTAAGGAAGCAATGTCCAGCTAGCTATGGTACTTTCATTAGCAGCAGGGTGCGCAGTGCAATGCATCTTCTCTTTTTCAATAACTTGAGTTTGTGTTGGCAAATTTTGATGCACATTTGAATGTTTTGCCTGCGAGCCTTCACACTAACGCCTTTCCGAGAGAGGCGGTTGCCTCGGAGCCAATTAAAGGAGAACTAATGTATGTGAAAGTGAATAGTTTTCAGCTCCTAAGGGTGCTTTTCTTCCCAATGTCGAATCTTCCAAGCTACGCCTTCTTTAGCTGTTGTCTTCCCAGATGCGAAGCAAGAGCTATCGGAAAAGTATTTACACCTGCCGCCGTGGCTTACTGGATATTTGGTTCGGTTTCTAATCTCAAGGTTCCGAGTTTGAGCCAAGCGACGGCAGGATTACTTCGAAAAAGGTGACACGCAGAGATGCCCTTGGGCTGTGCGATGACCGTGAACATTAAATAATTCAGGCATCTAAATTATTCCACTGTAATAATTACAAATTCTTCATCCTCTCATTTGCTACTTCTAGGCTTTATGTCGCACAGTTTACAAAGTAAGAAAGTTTCCTGACCTTCGAATACATCATTAAAACCTATCTCAACAGATTCATAAACACGAGTGGAGAAGTTGGAATACACTTCACGAGATTGACGAAGAGGTCCGCAAAACTTTCTCCTGACCATGGAACTTGCATTGAAGAAGCGTTCAAAGCACTCTTTGGCATGTTTAAGGTCAGTGCTTCAGCTGTCCATCACTCGCCTGAGAGGATGGTTGATTTCGGTGCAGGTTTTTTGAGGCTTAGAAGCTTGGACGCAATAACTTTCATACTCAAACAAAAATACAAAACAATATTTTTCCAAATGATGTTAGCGGTTAAATATTTGCACCTTTGTGTATTTTCATCTGTGTGCGCTGCAGATATAAACTACGAAAACTATCAGGAATGGGCGCATTGAGATAAGCGAAAGAAGACCCAGTTGTATAAACAAGAACCAGCCACGCAGATATTTTGTTTTTTATCACGAACGGATTCTGAGCAACTGCTTCATCACGTCCTAAAATGAGCGTGAAAAAGCATTCGGCATAATGGGTGCGTGTTCTCAGCTTGTAATTGTGCATGTCCCCGTATTGGTGCGGGTATTACCTACAACCAGAAATATAACAACCGCCATCATACTCATCAAGATACTTCTACTTGGTTTTCAATTCTGATTCCAACAATAAGATTGGCCGGGAGGGCGGGAGGGGGGTGTGATTGGTTAAAGTGGTGCACGTTGCCTTTCGAATATGTTTTAGTAACGACGACTGCATACAGTATACATTTTTTTTCTTTCAAATTTTGTAGAGACTGGAAAAGTAACTTACCCTAAGCCACTTTTTCTGCAATACTTCATGAACTTGAATGCGTTTTTGGTTCACAAAAGAAGGAGAATTAAAAGTTCCTGACGGAGCTTTAGTGCTCAGCACGGGCGCACTTAGGATGGCAAAAAGTTTAACGCAATTTGGGCGAACAACACTTCTCCTTTGTCGACCAGCTTTTTATTAGCATTAAAAAGGCAATCAAGCATCCATTCCCTTGTAAGCAAGCGACCGTGTACGCAGTGAGAGCAACAGATATACGTTGCCTTTGACGGACTTTCAGCATGGCAAAAAGGTAGAGGGATACTGCTTAAGACGTCAAGCCGAAGGAGTGAGTGATTTGTCCATGTAACGGCAGCCTCCGTGTGGAGCATGAAGAAGAAGCCCAATTCCCCTTCATAAACTCATAATCCTGTCCGCCTGATGGATGACGTTCGGCCGACATGCAACGAGCTCCACCGTGTAGCTTTTGTTCTAGCTGTATTTCCGTTTCCCTTTCCTTTCGCACATCCGAGTCTTGGCCTTAGCGTCCACCGGGCAGCCATATTCGCTTTTCGACGAGTGTTTAACAAGAAAAGGAAGCCGTAGGTAGGAAAGGTTGTGAAAGCAAGAACTGGCAGCCAAGTAGGAACATTATTCCTCATTTGTGGCTCTCAGACTCGGGACCAAAGGGGGCAGGAGGCACCCAATGGACAGAAAGAGTTGGAACGTTTTATTTTCTTTCACCTCGCTGCGTTTGACGCACCCAGCTGGGACCTTCTTAACAGTGTCAGTTGGTAAGTGGTGACATTTTTCGCTGCTTTTAAGCTTTCCATGGTGACAGGAAGACGGCGTGACCTAATGGATGGGTGCGATACAATTAGAACCAGTGACAGCTGGACTGTTTACGCAGGTGATCATGTCTACTTCAAGTCCTATATGTATGATCGTTTTTGTTTCAATTCCAGACTAGAACACGCCTGCATGCGTCTTAACAGAACTGTGTACTTGATTCACCATGCTCACAGGTGAACAATTTAGCACGCACTTCAGTACAAGCGAGCGGAATCGCACCTGAAAAGATGTTTGAGTTATGATTTCCAGACCAATCATAGCTTGATTATTCAGAAAATTTCTTCTAGAGCCTAAACCTCGAACGATCCGCATTAACTACTGTTTGTTGACAACGTACCCATAAAACAAAGGAGTATTGAGTTTTAATTAGGTTTTAGTCTATTTCTCATCGTATATTAACGCCATTGCAAATCCAATCCATTGCAGCATATGCGCATCACCCATTTCATTACAGAACTTTACTGAGGTCTGTAATGAGGTGCGGGCAGAATGGGAGCATCCGTGAGTGAAGATGCACGTGTCTTCGGTAGGCATAAGTGTCTCTTTTTGACAACATCTACGTTTATTTTCAAATAAATGCCATTTCATGCTTTATGAGAGGTATGCAGTTCCGAAAGCTTGTTTTCGGTCTAACTGATACTTTGTTCGATATACACGAGAAGATTTATGATTTGGCTCAGTAATGCACATCTAAAATTTATATTTGCTTCCCAAACACTACTTTAGCAGGTCCTCCTCAAAGATGAATAATGAAACGGCGTTAGCTCTTTATTTCTGAAGAGAACATCAGCTCGCAACAGTTCGTCTTCATCTTTAAGCTCTGGTCGCAGTAATTGCTGCCGTCATAAGCGAGAGCCAAATTAGCAAATTAGCTATGTCTAGTCACGTGGACAGAAGAAGTGGCACTTTTCGAGCTGGTTGCTCTCACTGGTTGAATGTGGAGTAAGAGTATTCGTATCTCGGCAGGATGGTGTTGAGCTCCTCGATCTTGAAAATCCCTGCGAAGTTTCTAAATTTGATGCCGCGATTCGGTGTTCAGCATTCGTAATTTTGATGTGCAGGAAATTCTTCTTCATTGTCCATTTAAGAGAGCGAAACATTTTGCCTGTCTACATGAACCTGTCAACCGGCATCATATAAAACGCTGAAATTTTTTTGAATTCACCAGCTTTATTTTCACTTACCAGCACAGCAGCAAACGGTAGACATCTCGCAGTGAATGATAAAAATGAAGCCGAACTAGAAATGGCATGGTTAGTTTCGTATTCTTGCCTCTTACACACATACTAAACGCATGACATACTAACGCAATCAATGTCCGATAAATGCGCATTTCGGAATGTGACCTTTATAGGTATTCCTGAAATTTCAATACACGGGTACTGTCAGATATTTATACGCAGAGCTCGAATAAAAAGGCGATCACCTCTAGAGCGCTACAACCTGCCATTTTATTTATTTATTTATTTATTTAGACATACTGTCAATCCACTGGGGGATTTTAACAGGAAGGGCATTTAGTACAAAGCATATCAGGGTGAAAAGGACTACATGGCTAAAAATGTCAGATGCAGAGTGCGTAGCCTTAAAAGGAACATAAGAGGTGAAACGATGGGAATACAGTGTCACACTTCATTATACAATTATGCAGGGAAGATCACTGTTATACAACAAGATCACTGACGCCTGGCAAACATGATCACACTGATAGGTTAGGCATGGCCCACATAGCATCACACAGAAACAATATGAATGAAAAATGTAGCACTAAACCTGAAGTCAACTATTTAGGATGACACTTGGAATATGTGATAATGTCAGGAGGTGATTTTCAACAAGTTTTGCAAAAGTATCTAGTGATGTACTATTAGTGATGGGATGATGAAGGTTATTCCACTCTCTTACTGCAAGGGGGAAAAAGGAATATTTCAGGCAGTCAGTGCGGAAAGAATATTCTTTTAGTGTTTCGCTATGTTTATGCCTAGTTGGTCTCGCCTCTGAGGTCGTGATGTACTTCGTTATATCAAGATTAAGTTGGTTATGCAGCAATTGATAAAGCAGCTTAAGACGTGCAAGTTTGGCTCTGTTTTCCAGAGTGAGAATGCCGGCGTCAATTAGTAGTTGAGTCGGTGAGTCAGTATACCTGTACCTGTTAAACACAAACCTGACTGCCTTTCTTTGAATGGATTCTAATTTACTTATGAGACATTTCGTGTGAGGAAACCAAGCGACAGTCGCATACTCCAGAACCGACCGAACAAAAGCGTTATATGCAAGTTGTTTTGTTGAAGGCGGGGCTTGACGGAGGTGTCTTCTGAGAAACAGGAGCCGTTTTAATGCGGCTGATGTCACATAGTTGACATGCTACTCCCATCTGAGATCATGTGATATTATAACAACGAGGTATTTATAATCGTTAACTCGCGTCAGGGGGGTATTATTCACCATATAGGAATATGAAGATTCATTTTTTTTTCTCGTTATTGTTAGAAGAGCAGACTTACTAATATTAAGGTTCATTTTCCAGTCAACACACCACTTGGATACGGCTTCTGCAGCGCGGTTTAGGGCAATATGGTCATCGGGAGTATTAATTTCCTGGTAAATTATACAATCATCTGCAAAAAGTTTAATATTGACATTGACATAAGATGGTATATCATTAATAAAAATTAGAAATAAAATTGGAGCCAGGACGCTGCCCTGAGGCACTCCTGATGTTACTCGTTGAATTTCAGAGCACTGATTGTTAATCTCAACATATTGTGACCGATCTGTCAAATAGTCTTTAATCCATTTAACAACGTGGCTGTTGCCTAGTGTGCATTCTAATTTATTAATAAGTTTTCTGTGTGAAACGCGGTCAAATGCCTTTGAGAAGTAAAAAAAAATCATATCTACTTGTTTCTGATTGTCGATGCTCAATGATAGGTCATTAATTAGTTCCAAGAGCTGAGTAACAGTGGAAAGGCCTTTCCGAAACCCATGCTGGGATGGTGTCAGGATGTGCTGTTGTTCGAGAAATGTGGTTATATGCTTGGTCAAGATGTGTTCGAGAAGTTTACATATTGTGCAAGTTAAGGAGATGGGTCTGAAGTTAGAGGGTTCACTCTTGCTTCCACTTTTATGTACAGGAATAATTTTGGAGATTTTCCATTCTTGGGGTAAGGCGCTTGTTGATAGAGATTTATTAAATAGTATGAATAAATATTTGGCGTTCCATTCGGCATATCGTTTGAGAAATATGTTTGGTATGTTGTCCGGGCCAGGAGATTTTTTTTGTGTCTAGTTTTAGTAAAAGATTCTACCTGATTCACTTATATTTAAAGAGGCTAGAGGTAACCTATATAAAGGGGCTATAGGAGCGAGCTCATCATCATCAACTGTAAAAACAGATTTAAAGTACTTATTCATGCTATTAGCACAGTTAAGATCTTGTTCTTCGGAGTTCTGGTTCTTGTTTTGTTTTTTGGGTTTGAGAAAGTTCCAAAATTTTTGGGGGGAGCTTTTGAGAAAATTAGGTAAAGTATTAGTGAAATAGTTGGTTGTAGCTGAGTTTATCTTTGATTTCAAGTCTCTAATGGCTTCAGCAAGACGATTTCCGAGTCCAGATGTGCGTTTCATTTTCGCTGATTTTCTTAGTCGTTTAACTTTGCGTTTGGCATGAATCACGTCTCGAGTTATCCAAGGGAGTATTAATGAATGCGCTAAAACAACGCTAAAAGACTGAGTCTTTAGGAACGTTTTTATCAACCGGCTACAACCTTCTACTCTTATGCCAATAAACTAGACTGAATGTGTTGGTGGACTTATTTTTCTTTCCGTGAAAAACCGAAACGTTGAAGTGACGCCTGTGGAAATCAGGGCGATAAAACACCTATGTGGGTTGCAGGCAATATATAAGCTGGAGGCGACAAAAAAAAAAAAAAAAAAAAAGCAAGCACAAGAAAGAAAACGAGACAATAGTGCGAAGCCGGCTTAAATCTTTTCATGTAAACGAAGAAACATGCCTGTAAGGCAAGTTCTAACTTTAAGACCCCCCCCCCCCCCCCCCCCCAGGTTATGCAAAATATTATTTAATACTGCTGTAGATTCGAGGCAATGGACGTAGGACGGGAGTTTAAGGTAAGAGGTATTCTATTTCTAGGAATGTTAGGCAAGCAACATAACATATGCTCATTTTCATTTTTCTTTTGAGGCTGTAAAGGAAGGTTGGGGTTATCTCTCGCATCTTCAGCATAGTTGTGTCTGTGACATCCAGATTCAACAGCGGAGTCTTATGAAATTGAAAGATTGATATAGAAACAAAAGCAAGGTACAAAAGACCTGCTAAAGGTCATATTACACTCGTTCCTTGCAGGGAAGCCTAAACTCAGATACCGAAATAAAGGAGAGCAAAGCCTGTTTTTGAAAACCTAGCACAAAAAATTGAAAACGAAGTATCTTTCACATTCTCTGACGATAGGACCGAGGCAAGGTATATTATTATAAATACCAAAAAGAAGTGTCCTTGGAAGCTGTCCAACAAAAATGCATTTTCTGCAGCCCGAGAAACAGCTGGTAGTCTTCTAGACTGTTTAGCACTAATAGGAAAACATATCAACCTGACGCTAATTATACCATTTTGTTTTTCTTGAAATTAGTGAAACCAGCTCCGCATCATCGAAGGAAGAGCTGGCTGGTCTAGCCGAGAGTTAGCGAAATTATGCCGATTTCCCGGAAGCTCGCAGTAAAGGAATTGAATCGGTTTGCTTCAGCTAACAAGAAAGCATGAAAAATGGCGGTGACGAGGTAAAAAAAAAAAAAAAAAACATAAAGAAGTCTAATGACCTTGCAATGAATGAACGCTGCACAGTTTCCTGCAGCCAGGTTCCGCGACCACGATCTTCTGTCAAATGCAGGGACAAGGACGTCGCCTACAAGATGCAGATGTTCGAGACTTCCTCGAGCATTACCGCTAGCTCATCTATGCGGCATCGCAACCATGCGCTGTAATCGCTGCATCTTTGGCATCGTGATCAGAAGCAGCACTGCTCCAGACTGGTAGGAAAACTACGTGGAGAAGAAACAGTGTGATGCGGCAGGTGTTTGTGTTGCTGTGTACGTGGGGGACCAGCAGCCTTTAACACGCCTAAGAAATCTTCTTGGCCCACCCTTTCTTGTCGCCACGTAACTGTTTTAGTTGCAGTTATTGCTTGATTTAACTGCAGAATCCTTCACTTAGGATTAGGGAATACCTTTGGTGCAGAATATGCTCATATTTAGCAAGTTGCATTACAGGATGATGCGTACTAACGGAGCTATTTATTCTGATGTTTGTACAATTTCTTCGCAGTTTTTTCACACAGTCGCTAGAAATATTTGGACGACATTGAACTACTCTGCCACCACTATGCACTTTTTTGTCTGATCTAAATTTCTCATTGTAACTCAGAGAGCTGATAATCCTTAATTACCTGAAACTAAGAAGACGGAGAATATGCCACACCTCAGCCAAATACAGAGAGAAGCCTATTCAGTTAGGAACCTGTATATAGCTATATCAACAAG
>NC_139347.1:80742745-80837745 GCF_055883805.1 Amblyomma maculatum
AAAACTTCACCAAAATTTAAACTTCCTCACAAAAAACAAATGCTCCCACACCGCCGGCAACATATGTATGCCAGTTTAGGCCTGTCCAAACAAAATTAAGAAGACGCTGTGCATCTTTCCTTCTGTACATTGTCTAGTCTATCGTCATTTAACAGGAATTTTCCAGTCTCCCAGCGAGAATCTGGCAATGGCTTAAGTTTTGGAATTGCAGCGTATGTCTCACCTACGAGCGGGGAAAAAGTTGAGCTTTGTGCTCTTGCTCAGTCCTTTGCCATCGATTTGCGCACATGCATCCAATAAGAAAGAAGGTCATGCTTTTTTGCCACGCGACAATGCATTTGCAGCGTACGCTTAGAGTTCCCAGTAAAGTTCAGTGCAATGCTGATTTACTCTGCGGTTTCAACCAGTGAACGTAATGACAAGTAAATTCGATGTTCGGAGTCTTCTTGTATAAATTAATAAGAAAAGCCAATTGTCAAAAGAAACAGTTATCACTGCAAGACACTGCCCTCTTCAGAAAAGACGCATCGTCTACGATCATAACGTGTGAAAAGTGATACATCCGCTGACTATCTTGCATGATTTGTGAAGAACGCAGGCAGGCAATATCTGTTTACAGCTAAGCCTACACTTGCATTTCGGACTAAATACTTTTAGCATATTAT
Source organism: Amblyomma maculatum (assembly GCF_055883805.1). Lineage (NCBI taxonomy): Eukaryota > Metazoa > Arthropoda > Arachnida > Ixodida > Ixodidae > Amblyomma > Amblyomma maculatum. The sequence continues at coordinate 80,743,411 of NC_139347.1, forward strand.
AAATATTTAAGACAAAGATGGACCAAACTGATTTTATGTTACGATCAAAATTCTAAACTATTCTGCTGTTGCAGGAGTTAGCATAGACATTTTCACTTATTAGGTAAAATAAAGACAATGTCATGAACAGGAGTGAAATAGTGCTCACCAGACAATGTCAGCAAACTGCATAGTCTTTGCATAGGTTGTCTATCTAAATAATGCCAGCAAATATATATATATATATATATATATATATATATATATATATATATATATATATATATATATATATATATATATATATATATATCTACGCGCCACTGGTAAGGTGTCGGAACGAGCGCCTTGTTTGGGGTTTTAATTGCTGTTCAGATTTAAAGTTGGGGAGCTTTCTATTTCGTTCCGCTGTTGATATTCGCCAGTTCCCTTAATACAAGACTGCACAATGGTCTGCTGGACTGTCTGATCGAACGGAATGGTGAATGAAGAAGAAAAAACTAATCACCACTCTTTCTTGCTGCTACAAGGGCGAGTTTTCTCTAGTATAAAAAAGAAATACGCATCTAAAAGCGAAAGGTGTGCTTTTTTTTTCTTACCGGAGATGTAATTATCCACTAAAGATTTGTCTTTTTCATGCCACAAAAATTACTTTCGTGCAGTTTGTGCAAGTTGGTTTACGGTAGGGCGGACAGTATTTACGTGACAAGCTACTGCAGAAATACAACTAAAATAAATATAACTACCTGACCAAGTCTGTTATTTTTTGGCTTCGGGCACGCAAAGTGCCAAGCTGAAGACTGCAAAATTTGAAGCCAAGCCAAAGTTATGATATATCAGAATAGATATCCTGGTTCGCGGTATATATAATGTTAAAAAAAAAAAAAGAAGGTATGGAAACCCTTCAAGGCGGTCCTTCCACCATACACTTTGATAAAGTTGCGCTACTTGATTTAAATAAAAACGCAGCCTACACACATTATGATGTAGAAGATGTTTACATTATTCCCGGGACGATATCAGGCGCAGGTGTGCCATTTTAGAAATTTGCACTGTGGCAAAGTCATCTTAGCGTCTTATAAGGGGCGTTTACGTTTGCCGCATTCGATATTTTGGGCGAGAGAATGCCATTCCCAAATTTTATGAACAGCGCTAAAGTTCAGAGTCAGATTTTCGTACGTTTCGCAATATAATGCTGCAGACTAAGATGTAAACAAAACAAAAAAAAATGTAAATTAGAATATTTTATTTATTTATTGTGCGCCACCACAGGTATCTTCTGCTGATTTTTGGAGAAAAACCTGCATTACCTAATTTGAAACGCGCCATTTATTGCGCTTGAAGGATCTCGCCCTATCACTGAGTACAATGAGCGAACAGCTTGTTCCAAAGGAAAAGAAAATTAAATGGGGCAAGCTTATCGAATTGCTTGCCGTTATTGTCGTTGCACGGAGATCGAATCTTCGTTTAAGAAGGCTTGAGCCCTAAAGTGCCCGCCGTCTGCGACGTTCGGCGCTTAACAACAGCCTTTTGTTCCCTTCTGTGCCATCTGATCGTTTGGTACCATACGGCTCGTTTAGGAATTAATGCACCTGCGCTCTGCAACAATGCTCTTTACGCGAAAGGGACACTAATTAGTCTGTAAGCAGAACAACGCTCTACTATCACAATGTTTTCTACTACTCAAAGTAAATGTTACTTTACTTCTGACGCCCATTCGCTAGCAGATACGTTTGTTTTCACATTCAGGGTGGATTATCGATGTAAATTATTACTTTTCAAATTGAAGTAAAAGAGCGGGAGACAGCTGTCACCTCTCTCATTAAATCAAAATAATATGTTGTGGAAGCGTCAACGACCTATGCGGGGCTGAAACATAGCCAAATAGACAATTTGAATAAAACTTCCCTGTAACAGTCTCACAAAACGTGAGCCACAACCATCTGGAACTACCTCCATGGCATTCGTAAAGCAAGAACATCAGAATAAAGATACACACAGAAGAAGTGTGTGCCTGTTCTGGCACATGCAATTGATTAATGATCGCGAACGAACACCAGCGAGTCCTGTACAAACCTAGAAAGATGTGCCCATCTCCAACTACTACATGCATTGCTTTGGAAGTAGAAGCGGTGGGAAAGAGCGTGAGTTCTGAGGACGAAGAAGGATTATCCGGCGAAGGCGTATAAGAACAATTTAACAAAAGAAACCTATAAGGTATGATGACAGTAAAAAAAGAATATTGCAAAGAAAGAGGGTAGATGGAAAGTTAATCAAGACCGTTCGTCTCCCTCGCAGCGCAGTTTTCCCACTGTTTCAATTCCCGTTTGGATTCCTGGAGAAACGGTGCCTGGATCAAGCGCTTCATCAGCTCTTGATTTCCGTGTTCTCTCGGAAGACTAGACTGTCTCCGAAACTGGTTTTCCTCAATTAGATATTTTCTTTTTCTTCAATGTTCGCAGTTCTACTCCTTCCCGTGTTATCACACATTTTCAAGCACGTGGAAACAAAATCAACCAGAGTATACGAATAGATCCGGTTTAACAAGAAAATGAAGATGAAGAAGATTAGGATGTTGAACGCTCCTAAGCACTATCTCGTCTCCCTGAATCTTGAATTGTTTGTGATGAGAAGGAAACAGGAAAGCGGCTGAATAAAAGGAAAGCTCTGGTTTGCATTAGGTGTACTATCCATAGGTGTCCGGAAAGAATGGTATACCGTGGCCCGGCACGAAAGGAATGGTATGGTATGGTGCGGTATGGTAGTGTACGGTATGGTATGGTATTGTAAGATAAATGTATCGTATGATACGGCATGATATGGTATGATATGAAACAAAGCCGCATTAGTTACGCTCAGAGTCTAAGGAGAGCTGCGGATTGCTTCCGACCACATTGGGTTTCTTGGGTGCTCTGACATCAGTCTCTAATGGATGCCATGTGCTCCCCAGTCTGTCGTATAGGAAGATTTTTTTTTTTCAAAGCAGCATTAGCCACAGAGGGGATCTCTTGATTTGTACGGGAAACGAGCATTTTTTTTAAACTCGCTTTCATCTCGATTTACTAGCATTTTTCAGAACAGATGACTTTCGAAGGTGTGGAGTATGCAAGAGGAATGAACAACATAAGTCAGTTCACGTTCCATGTCATAGACGGTGAAATATAGTCAGAGAACAACACGCTTAGCAAGCTGCTTTAAAGTTCAAAACCGCAAATAAGATTATTTATCGTAATGAAGATGACGACTCAGAGCAGCAGGTAAGCATTGCAATAAATTATTATAATGCGGAAGCGGCCCCACTGCCGTGAGTGATATTAGCCTCTTGAGCGAGTTGACTACTTTATCGTAATGCCTCACAATTGATACGTACAAGATGTGTGCAAAAAAAAGAATCCGAGAGCACTGCAGAATATACACTGCAGAAATGCGAAAGCCGGAGCGTTGCTGCTGCACGATGTATCACGTTTGTTCGCATTATCATTATCAACTAAATTCCCCGTCATTAGCATTGCTGCTGTCATCAATGTCGTTATCGATAATTGTAGCAACATTGTCATCGCTACTGCCAACCTCACGGTCGAAAAAGAGAATTATGATGTATGTGTCACAATCCCGGGTGTGGAGCAGTTGCTGGAAGAGCTTGGATGAGGATCCGAGGGATGGAGGTTCGATTCCGGGTGGTGATAGAAGTTTTACATCCATCAGGATGAACTGAAAAGTGACACATCAGCGCAGAGATGCGATCCGCAAACCCCGCGCACATCTCGCGCAAAACTCTCGCCCTAGGAGATTTCGCTCCATGAGTCCAGAAAGGCTTTCGTCTTAAAAGTTGGCAACCTGTTCACAGCGCGCGCACATTTTTTAGGTGCGGAATGGACACAAATAAATAAAGTTGAACTTTTTTTCGTTTCTTTAGTGTTCATCGAAATAAGCAGCTGCGTTATACTTTCGAGGGTGTGCGTTATTATGGGAAATGAAACAGAAGCATTTAGAAGAAAATATCTCCTACGCTGGATACAGCGCTCACGTGAGGCAGGAGGTGTCATAGAATATGAAAATTGGAAAGCTTCTGTGCACACTGAGCTAACGTGGAAGAAGTAGCGAGGCAAGTTAAACCAGTGCACTGGTAGCAGCTTGCTAACTTGGTCAGCCCTACAAAACGACTGGCATCTTATCCTTTCTTTTTTAGCATTTCAAGTTTATGAGAACGTACGTGCTTTAAATTAGACAGAGCAGGCACTTACGATTTTCATTGCGGGCGCTACTGAACTGCGTGCTGTTTCATGTCTGCGAATGATCTTTGAAGACAAAGGTAAGGCTGGATGGTTGGTGTGTTTTCGCGTGCAAGAAGTGTACATAGGTAGGGCGCGATACGCTCGCAGCCCTGTCGTTCAAATCTCATATTGGAAGAGGCATGATGGGAAAATGATGGGCCGTCGCGTCACTCAATAATTTTATAACCACAGATTTTATTTCATGTGTGCAAAAAGGAGCAATAAACACAGGGGTCATGCAGTAAAGCAACGTAATTAAGCGCAAACATTTATGCGCTCTTTAGCTAACTGTGACTGAGCGGTGAAGAACTGAGGTGAGAAACAACTAACAAAAACAGAGACGTGGTTAGACAGCCGGTGAATGAATGAATGAATGAATGAATGAATGAATGAATGAATGAATGAATGAATGAATGAATGAATGAATGAATGAATGAATGAATGAATGAATGAAGCTGTAAACGTTAGCTATAATCGTCGGAACCTACTGCGTGATGTCACTGAGGTTAATAATCTGCAGGTGGTCCACATAAGCAGGACTACTTCCGTATTATATCAGTTTTTTTCTTTACGTCGGGAGTGTTTATACTGAGCGCACACCTAGCCGTTGCGCGGCTGAAATTTTTTCAACGCCGCCGATTGATGCTGCTGGCAAATAAAGAAAAAATAACGTAGGTGGGCTCCGATAAGAGAAAGAAGGGAAATGTTGGTGGAAGAATATGCAGAAATGCTATAACCGACAAATAATTATAAAAAAGAGACGAAATTCACAGACAATGAATGAGAATCATGCGGCACATAAGCGAGAGCGCAACGTTTCTACAAAATGGTACGTGATAATGTTATTGCGTACGTAGTGAAACGACATGGATATTAATGCTCGTTTCTTGGTCATTTATTGTGCTTCAGAAATTGCGCTTCCACCAAGTCAGTACCAAATCACATTCCTTGCCATTATATCATCCGCCATAAGTCTGGCAATGATTTCTCGAGGCTGTGAGGCTACAAATGAAAGTGCACTGGTCCCGATTGTTCGCCTCTCATCTCCAACCGCCATATGAAAGAAGCTGCCTGATTTCGCAGCTGCTGCAAACACGAACATGCTATCTGCTCTCGAGACGCCACACGACCAGTCGATCACTCTGCGCCCATTCATGTTCGCTTTTCGGTTTTTCGATGCTATGGGGCTTCCAAGGAGGTTATAAAAACAGCTAGACTGTAAGGCGCGCCAGTAAAGCGAAACCTCCGCGACACCGTTTTATGGGGGGCAGTAAAGCGAGCCAGTTGCCGTAGAGCGGGCCCGCTGAGCGCACGGAAAAGTGGAGGTTGTTCAAGTGCGCGGCATGTAATACTATCAAGACAAACATATTGGTTCATGCATGGCTTACGGTTGTACGAACCATGTAAAAACGACACCAGGGGTCATATTTCACAAATTGGGATCGTGATAGTTCATTTCAAACTAACCGCGCTCCTTGCATTGCGCCGCCTACGTGCCGGAATATAGCAGCTGAATTTTTTTTCTGCTATGTTTCAAAAATTTCATGAGGCGCGAACACTTTGGGAACGAGTTGTTTGCCGCCAGGGCTGGCAAGAAAAAAAAAGCAGAGGCCGCTTTTGTTCGTTTCATTTTACTCCAGAATTCTTTTACTTAACTAGACAAACTGCACGGTTGCGCGTACGCTCTGTGCCGCCTGTGTTATTCCAGGAGCGGCTGCAGGCACCAGTAATCAGTATATAGGCTCAGCACAGTTTCTGCATTGTATTAAAGCATGCATGGATGATGGATCTGCGGGCGAGCATTACGGGAAGCGCATACAGATCGCTCAGTCGAAAAGCCATCGTTGTACCCCAAATTTAAGATAAATGTGAGGGAAAATTATGGAGGCCTTGTTTGGTGCTTGTGAGGTAGTGGCGTCGTACGTCGTGCACATGAATGACGTTTTAAGTCGAATACAATGTGGACAAAGTTAGATTCTGGGTCGATTAGGGATGATTAGGGGTATAAAGTTGAATTAAGTTTCTTTAAGATATAATTGGTGAGTTAGTGAGTAAGGGGTTATCAGGACGCGTTACGTTTTATTAAGCGCGATAATGTTAGATTAGGGCATATTAAGTTGGATTAGGGTAGTTTAGGCTGAAATATGAAAGTTTACTTGGGATAAAGTATGATTAACTTAGATTAGCTTAGATTACAGCGGATTACGATTGATTGAATGTGATTGCAGGGGTTAAGGGTGACCGCGTAGAATTAATCTAGATTAAATTGGATTAATGGTGACTAATTTGTGTTATGCTAGATTACGTTAGAATAATGAAGAATTGATTTCTCGATCATTACACATAAACAGCAGCGCTATACTTAAATAGAAGCAATTAAGTATTTTCTAATTAAGCGAACAGATAAGGGGCTGCGTAGGTTGCAAGCAGACTTTGAAATCAGTCAGACAATTGATTTGAAAAAAAAAAAAAGCATATTAGTGCTAGAAGTGCAGAGCCTGTCGCCAGAGTAAAATGTTTTCAAAGTGGAATCAGCATCTCATAGACTACGATCCTCAGCTAAGCATGTCGAAAAGCTTTCCAAAGATGTAATAGATCTACGTAAAATCAAGATTCATTATACAACAAAGGAGCGAAATATGTTTTGTTGAAATCCGTTATTCTAAGGCTTACTTTTTTCAGGAACCAATAAAATTTTAGTATAAAACATCAGGATCATGGCACTAACTGGTACTAGTGTCATTGTTTACAGTTTGAAAAAAAGAAAAATGAGTGGAATGATGTCGCATTGCCGTTTCCGGCTTTATCCAAACCATGGGAGTATTTGTGAATAATGAATTCCAAAAATATCATGTCTTGTTTACACTTCAGCAAAGTAGCACTTCTCGAATTTTGATAATTTATTTATTCTGCTTTTTGCAAGTTCTGCCTCAGCTTGCTATTTCAGTCGTATCTTTCATCCAGTATGTTCTACGTTTGCCAAAATATAAATTGTACTTTTGACGCTCATATCCATGTTAGTGGCAATGTTCTGTAATTGTGTAGCCTCCAAGAATTAAGGTTCTTCTTTAATTCTTTGCTGTTTGTTTATATGTTAGCTAGTCACAAATATTTGTTCACAGAACATGATAGCACCTGCTGTTTTTAAACTTAATTAAGTTGCCTGTATAGATGTGATGGTTAGGTTTATTATTTACTGCAGTTTGGGTTACTTTCTCTGAATCATTGAAAGCTATGTTTCTCCTGTTATTTTTTTTTTTCAAAATAATGAATTCAATTGTTACTCAAGTTTGTTGCATGCACTGTTATTTCGCATGCTTTGAATTACTTTTATATTGGCAACACACATGACTATTCGCTGCTCTCAATTGGGTGCATTATAGAATATGAAGAAGTACGAATTGCTGTTGTTTTTGAACGCGTACCAAATCAATTTCCGAATTTCAGTTTTTTGATCACGCAAAATATATTTTTGGAGTAGGCCAACTGCATTGGTAAAACCGTCCCTGACCTTTATTTCACCGTAAGAGCGCAATGCGATAATAGTTTGTTTAACATGGATGAAGTTGATGAAGATGACGGCATGCCATCCACAGCGCCAGAGATTATTTGTAAAACACGTGTGGTTATCGGCTGTGGGTATTGCTACGATGTTGCGCACTTATTTTTCAAAAAAAAGAAACAACAATTCCTGCCTTTGAATTGGCTCTATTCCGGCGGGTTGCTTTTCTCCCTGAGTGCGCTGAAGTTGAGGAATCACACGTGATTCGTGGCTGGGTTTAACCCAGCGTGGATGACGCTGCCGCTAACGAGCCGGTGTTGTAAGGGCTATGCTGGATGAGTCCGTGGCCATTGGGAAGCTCGAAGTCAATTTAGTTAAGATAAATTTGATTTCGACACTGAGCAATAGGACGACAAAGATGCGGTGGCCAACCAAAGTCTCCCAGCAGTGATAACGGTGCTGGCCACAATGCAGAGTGGACAGACGTTTCGCTTTCGGAACTGCTGCTTCGGACATTGTTCGTGCTAGCACGGTGTAAGAGTATTTGTGCTAGGAAGCACATGGTTCAGCGAGAGCGTATGAAACGTAGGAAGCGTCAGCGCGAAGCAGCTTTCATTGCTCTGGTACCGGTGCACGTCAGTTGCCTATTTAGGCTTTTACATAATGTCGCCTTTTTTTGTTGTTGTTGAGAATGTTTATAATTGAGAAAGGCTATCGGGGGCCCTGGATCCAGAAAAAAAAAAAATCACATTTCAGCAGCTTCACCAACATATTCGATTAAATAAGAGTCAAGACAACTGCAAAGTTCAGAAACGTGAGTCGTCGTAGATTCAGTTTTTTTCTTGTATTGGTTCAAGGACGTATTAGTTTGGTGCTTGCTGTCAAATGCAAATTTTATACAGGTGAAATGCTTGAGAAGACATGCTGCACGTCGGCTCTTTTCAAAGGCCTTCCATAATTTGTTGATGGAGAGTGGACATAATTTTTAAAAGCACGGATAATGTCAAGATACATCAGCAGCATTGACAAACATTAAAAGAAACAAAAGGGGAAAGCCACTAGACACCGATGTCAGTAATATATGCTACCTTCCCGACAGCGCTTGCATTCTTTGCAAGAACGCGCCTTGGCAACATGAGCCGTTTTGGAAAAAAGGCTTAAAAGAAAAGACGTAGGCAAGCACTGCCGGGCTTCCACTCTGGTAGGGACCATGTGTAAAACGAGTACGTACAGAGAACATAGGTAACAATGACAAAAATAAAAATTAAGGCATGCTGTAAGCACGAACTGCATGCTCAAATTTGTAATCCTGCCAAATTTCACTTTCCAAGTTGCCGCGTTCCTTGGACGTACCTATGCAGTGTCTGGGACACAAGTGCTCTTTCCGAGTCCAAGAAGTTCGAAAAAAATTGTTATAATATAATTAGGGAGGTATGTACAAGACACGAAACTAGGTCGAGCGCTACCTCAAAGATGTACCAACATGGCGCCATTACTGCCCGTGATGGAAAAAAGCTGTTATTTCCGCTATCCGATTTCTTCTTCTTATTTAGCCAGTCAGAGACACAAAACCCAATTAGTGGACACGTGGAAATAGAACCAAAACACGGAAAGTGAGTATGGCAACTTCTCATTACACGCTGTGAAAAGAAACGGCCGGCAAGGAAAACAGAGGGAATTGCAGGTCCCTTAATTTTCGCGTTAACAGCAACGCAAATGTGTCGACAGATGTGTTACACGTGCCCTTCTGACGGCATGCTAAACGAAGGCGGATGTCCTCATTAGCATAAGGAACCTGTGTTGTTAACAGAGCAGCCAATTTGTCTGCGAGCACAGTTCCCGCAGCGTTGGGAGGGAACGCTGGAATTATCTCGAGGCTTCAGTATGAATGGCTCTCGAAAAGAAAGAATCGGAGTCGCGCATATACACTTCTTTTCTGCAGTTGTTCTTTAGAGCACTATAATCGGGGACACATTGCTGAGAACTTTCAAATCAGCATTACTCGACGGAGCAGGCCCCAAGTTCAGTGGCAGTAATGAAATTCGCTCCTTCAGAATGAAAAAAAAAAACAAAAGAGAGAAACTGGCTCTTATTCTCTTATTATTTACCTTACATTGACAACATTTTAGCTGTAATTTATATAAATATTTGTTCTGTAATGTGGATTTTAAAAACGATAGTATATAAATCAAAATATTTCGCGTTTTATTTTCATTACTAATTTTGACATTTGTTTATTATTTAAGAGAGCATGACTGATTCGTATCAGTCCCAAGCCCTATAAGAAGGCCAAAAAGAAATGTACGGAGCTTTCACAGAAATTTTGTACACGAAGAAAATTCATTATTGTACTATATTTTCAGCCTAAATTTTGGTATACATCCCGTTGCTCGTACGTTTTATAAATTTAGTTTCTTGATTTTGCGCATTGTCATTTTTGAGGTCGGCAAAAAATTTTGTTTTCTGACACCCCCAAACATTGCACGAAACTAATAAGGTTTATTGATTTCGTTTGGTTTGTGGGGCTTAACGTCCTTAAGCGACTCAGTCTACGAAAGACCCCATAGTGGAGGACTCCGAAAATTTCGACCACCTGGGGTTCTTTAACGTGCACTTATATCGCACGGCACACGGGCGCTTTACTTTTCGCCTGCATCGAAAAGCGACCGCCGAGGCCGGGATTCGATCCCGCGTCCTTGGGAGCAGTCGTCGAGCGCCGTAACCACTGCGCCACCCCCGTTTATTGGATATAAATAGAGCATTGATTGCGGACTGTGTAATGGGTGTCAAAATTTCTATATGGAATATATTTACGACCACGAAAGGTCAGTCCTGCGGATAACCGAGTGTGGAATATATGTATATTACAGCTCCTCTCTATAGCCTTCAAATACACCCTAGGGAAAAAGAAACCACTATGAATGTCATGTTTAAAAACAAGCGCATTACGGCATGGTACATCTCAAGATATTGATTGTACTCTGAACCACGTTTTTATCAGCGCATCATTTACTGCATCTCTAGGGCCCTAACATGCCTCAGCGTATTTTGCTCTCCCGGTATATGGTTCATGAAGTGCCTCAAGAAAGCCCGTCATTAAATTTAGAATAATATTTGTTTCACAGGAAGGGAAAGGCGCCGTATCTGTCACACTTGTTTCGGTGGACACCTGAACCGCGCCGTAAGGGAAGGGAGGGAGGTGGGAGTGAAAGTGGACAGAGAGAAAGCGGAGCCGTAGTGGAGGGTTACAGAGTAATTTCGACCACCCGGAGATCTTTAATGTGCGCTGACATCGCACAGCACACGGACGGCTCTTTGTTTCGCCTCCACCGAAACGCAGCCGCTGAGGTCGGGTTCGAACCCGGGCACTCCGGACAGTAGTCGGGCGTCTTACCATTGTACAACCCCGGCGGGGCAAAATTTAGAACATATCCATTTAGTAGGTATAAAGGGGGCATCTGTGGCACAACTGTACCTATGTTCACGGAGATAGAAAGCAGGTGGATAATGCTAGATTCTAAATTTATAGTTTGTAGTATACAGCTTATTGGGCAGTACATATTATGCCTCAATTGCGGCTACATGTACACGATGGTGAACTCTTAGTGCGGACACGCGTCCAGGTCAGGACTCTACAGCACCACTGCGTCCGACGCGTTCTCGCATTGAAGCGAAATGGCAATCTGTAGGAAAGACCGCATCTTTGCTTCGATATGCACCCGAGAATAAGCACCGCGCTTTGAGAGGCAACATAGCACCGAATACATAAAGATCGATATTTCACAGCTCATTATGTGCGTGAAGAGAAAAAGACAGATCGACTTTAACAGGGAAGCAAACATTATATAGTTTAGAATGTATGTTATAAAAATACCATGAAAAAGGAAGCTGCTTTATCTACCATAACTTGACAATAAGGCGTGTTGTCGGACAAGTTGGATCTGCATGATATAGCGCGAAAATCTTGAGAAAATATACGACTAAATAAAAATACTATAGGGCACTTTGGACCACTAAAGGGCGGTAAGGCGACAGCTATTATTGCGCACTGGATCATAGCGCTTCACTACAGCACCTCCATCTCCCTCTCTTCTTTTACTCCTACCTTCCTTCCTTCCTTCCATACCCGGGTTCGAACCCGAACTCGGCGGCTGCGTTTCGATGGAGGCGAAACGAAGAGGCGTCCGTGTGCTGTGCGATGTCAGCGCACGCTAAAGATCCCCAGGTGGTCGAAGTTACTCCGTAGCCCTCCACTACGGCTCCTCTTTCTCTCTTTCCACTTTCACTCCCACCTTACTCCTTCCCTTACGGCGCGGTTGAGGTGTCCACAAGAACCAAGTGAGACAGTTACCGTGCCTTTCCCTTCCTATAAACCAATCAGTTTTTTTTTCATTACGGCATAGTACATGTGTCCGCGGAGAATTGTGACCGATACTGCGCCTTATCTATCGTGTAAATCAGTTTCATAGGCCCGCCGCGGTGGTGCAGTGGTAAGACGCCCGACTACTGGGCCGGTGTTCCCGGGTTGGATCCCAACCGCAGCTGCTGCGTTTCGATGAAGGCAAAACAAAGAGGCATCCATGTGCTGTGCGATGTCAGCGCACGTTTAATATCCCCAGGTGGTCGAAATTACTGCGAAGCCCTCCACTACGGCTCGTCCTTTATTGCGAAAGCAATACTGCTAGCACTTTTCTGCCGTCGGTGGAGTTCGTTCCTTAGCTCCGGCTACCACGTGACAGCGTGACGTCCCGACCAGAGGGGAGCAGGGGTCCCAACTCGCCTCTTCGGCCGTAGTCATTCCTTCGCTCAGCCAGGGCCGGTCTCGAGGGAGAGAGCGCGCGCTCGAGAGAAACTCGCTCTCCCTCGAGACCGGCCGTGGCTCAGCGCGGCGGCTACCACGTCACAGCCTCCTCGGCCCGCCGCGTGAGGGCGCTCGCTAGGAGAGGATAAACGGGGCGTCGCAGGCGCACTCCGCTTAGTCATGTCTGAGGAGTTGTACACGTGCTGCGCGCAAACGCCGGCGCCGTGCCGAGGAGACAGATGAAGAAAGGCGCGGTTGGCTAAGCAACGCGCCTATGCCGCAGAATGACGAGCCCGGCTGCGTTCTACAAGTTCAATGAGCGAGCTAGTGTTCAGACCGAGCCACGACTTTACGGACCGCCAAAGCGTGTTCATTAGAATAAACAAACAGTAGAAACCATGCTGTGTACGAAGTAAATCATTTAGTTGCACAAAAGGCGAAGCCATGCCAAACCCCCCACAGAGCAGAGCGCAGCCAGGGAGGTATTGCTTTCCCAATCACTCAGGCTTAACCAGAGCTAAGCCACAGCAAATTTTCTCTCCTTCCACTTTCGGTCCCAAATTCCCCCCCTCGCCTACGGTGCCGTTCAGATGTCTACACGTGTCCACACGAACAAGTGTGACAGATACTGCGCCTTCCGCTTCCTGCGAACAAATTATTAAAATTATTATTATTATTAACGTCACTGATGCCTGCTGTACTAACACCTCCCAGACATCTGGGTCTCATCAAAGTTCACCGGCGTTCTATAATTCGTTTGCAGGAAAGGGATGGTGCTGTATCTGTCAGCCCCGCCGGGGTGGTGCAGTGGTAAGATGCCCCACTACTGTGCCGGAGTTACCGGGTTCGAACCCGACCTCGGCGGCTGCGTTTCGATGGAGGCGAAATGAAGTGGCGTCCGTGTGCTGTGCGATGTCAGCGCACGTTAAAGATCCCCAGGTGGTCTCAATTACAGCGCCCTCCACTGCGGCTCCTCTTTCTGTCTTTCCACTTTCATTCCCACCCTCCTCCCTTCCCTTACGGCGCGGTTCGGGTGTCCACAGAGCAAGTGTGACAGTTACTGCGCCTTTCCCTTCCTGTGAACCAATTATTATTATCTGTCACTCGCGGAATCACTATCATCCTCACACTTGACAAGGCGAATTATGAAGAGCGCTTCACAAATCGGGGCGTGGTGCAAATAGTAAAGCGCAGGGCTAGGGATCCAAGGGATGTAGGTTCAGTTCTCAGGGCAACAAGCTGACAACCTTCTGCCGACAACCTTCTGTCGACTACGATGAGGCATTAAATGCCTTAATGCAAGAGCTTCTATTTCGTCTCGTATCATTTACGTCTTAGGGCATGTTTATGTGCTAACATCATCTCTACCGTGGGCTGATCTTATGGCTATTATGCTTAATACACGAGGTGTAATACATTATGTCGTCAATTGCAGAAGCAGCAAACAAAATGCACTTTACAAGTTGTAGTGGCTGATTGATAAAATCTCTAAGGATTTGAAGCAATTTGTGCTGGATGGAAAAGAAACGTTAGGGGAAGCTGTGTGTTATGCTAGCGTTCCGGAATTCATTTACGATCGTTCTTTTTTATGGCGCAAAATTACAAAACAGGAGGCTTCAGAGCGTGGTTCTCGCCCTGATGGGGCTGGGACAGCTAGGTCACCGCCGTTTACGGCGGGTGCTAGCCTGCCACGAAATGTTTATCGGCTGTAGGCCGTCATTGCACCCGCCACCGCTTCGGTGGTGGACGATGGCTGTTGTTGTGGCGCTTGTCTTCTCTTCTGTCCTGCCCCGCCGGGGTGGTGCAGTGGTAAGACGCCCGACTACTGTGCCGGAGTACACGGGTTCGAACCCGACCTCGGCGGCTGCGTTTCGATGGAGGCGAAACGGAGAGGCGTCCGTGTGCTGTGCGATGTCAGCGCACGTTAAAGATTCCCAGGTGGTCGAAATTACTCCGTAGCCCTCCACTACGGCTCCTCTTTCTCTCTTTACACTTTCACTCCCATCTTCCTCCCTTCCCTTACGGTGCGGTTGCGGTGTCCACAGAAAAACAAGTGAGACAGTTACCGCGCCTTTCCCTTCCTATAAATAAATAAATAAATAAATAAATAAATAAATAAATAAATAAATAAATAAATAAATAAATAAATAAATAAATCTCTTCTGTCCGCGCACGTTAAAGGTCCCCAGGTGGTCGAAATTACTCCGTAGCCCTCCATTACGGCTCCTCTTTCTCTCTCTTTCCACTTTCACTATCACCTTCCTTCCTTCCCTTACGGCGCGGTTGTGGTGTCCACAGAAAAAAGTGAGACAGTTACCGCGCCTTGCCCTTCCTATAAATCAACCTCTTCTGGCCGCACGAGGCAGCGGAGGTGGCTCAGCTACAGAGCCAGTCGCAGGCCCGTGCATTTTATTTCCTTCTTCCTACAGCCACGATCCCCTTCATGGATCACTGCCTTGTCGTGGCGGAGGGGCTTGCGAAACTCGATGAAGTCGTGAGCTCTGCTGTGTAGGGCCACCCAAGATAGACAGGTCACGGCAGAGAGTTCTGACAAAATGTGATTCACTGGAGAAGGTAATGGCAACCCACTCCAGTATTTCCTGCCAAGAAAACCCTATGGCCAGTCACAATACCATTAATTATATGGCGCCGGAAGATGAGCCCCCCAGGTTGGAAGGCGTCCCACATGTTAGTGGGGATGAACAAAGGGCGATTGCTAGTAGCTCCAGGACGAATGAAGCGGCAGGGCTAAAGCCAAAAGGACGCTCAGTTGTGGATTTGTCGGGTAGCGACCGGAAAGTCCGATGTTGCAAGGAGATATATCACATAGCAACATGGAATGTAAGATCTATGACGCAAGGTAAACTGGATGTCGTCAAGCGAGAAATGAACAGATTGAACATTGATATCTTGGGTATCAGCGAGCTCAAGTGGACCGGAATGGGAGAATTTAACTCCGGCTACCATTATGTCTTTTATTGTGGGCACGAATCCAAGAGAAGGAATGGGGTCGCTCTCATAGTAAACAGAAGAATGGGTGCTAGGGTACAACCCCAAAAACGACCGAATGATTTCACTTCGGATCCAAGGTCACCCTTTCAACATAACAGTTATCCAAGTCTATGCACCGACCACTACTGCTGAAGAAGCTGACGTTGAGAGATTTTATGCGGGCCTACAATGCCTTTTAGACCACATCCCATCATCAGGCGTCGTTTTTTTTGTAGGAGACTGGAATGCTAAGGTCGGGAGTGAAGAAATATCCGGAATTGTAGGCAAGTTCGGTCTTGGCGAGTCAAATGAAGCTGGACACAGGCTAGTAGAGTTTTGTCAAGAAAACAACCTGACCATAGCGAATACTCATTTTCAACAGCACAAGAGGCGCCTGTACGCATGGACTTCACCGGACGGTCTGTACAGGAATCAGATCGATTAAATTCTTTGCCGGCAGAGATGGAGAAGCGCTATACAAGCAGTCAAAAAACAAGGCCTGGGCCGATTGTGGCACTGATCATCAGCTTCTTGTTGCCAAAATTAAGCTTCGATTGAGGAAAACTCAGAAAACTAGAAGGCCTTTCAGGTATGATCTGGATCAAATTCCATTAGAATATGCTGTGGAAGTGAGCAATCGATTTCAAGAATTAGATCTAGGAGACAGAGAGCCCGAAGAGATGTGGACTGATGTTCGTAATATAATACAAGAAGTTGCTACTAAGGTAGTTCCAAAGCAAAAGAAATGCAAGAAAGCAAACTGGTTATCTGAAGAGGCTTTGCAAATAGCTGAGGAAAGGAGGATGGCAAAAGTTATGGGGGAAAGAGAAAGATACAAGGTTCTCAATGCGGATTTTCAGAAAATAGCAAGGAGAGATAAGAATGCCTTCCTGAACATACAGTGCCAAGCAGTTGAGGACAACCGCCAATTGAGGAACACAAGAGCTCTGTATAAGACAATTAAGGATATCAAAGGAACCTTCTGTGCTAAGCTGGGCGTGATAAAGGACAAACGAGGCAAGGACCTTACTGAAGCCTCAGAAATAAAGAAGAGGTGGCAGGACCCGAATGTGCAAACCCAACATAAGACGGCTGTGATTACTGATCTCGAGCCGGGCATCCTGAAGAGTGAAGTTGAATGGGCCTTAGCCAGTCTTGCTAAGAAGAAAGCCAGCGGAAGTGATGGCATTCCAGCTGAGTTGCTTCAAAACCTCAACCATGACGCTGTTAGCATTCTGCATACATTATGTCAGAAGATTTGGACAACCCTGCAGTGGCCACAGGATTGGAGGAGGTCAGTTTACATCCCCATTCCAAAGAAAGGCAGTGCCAAAGATTGTTCCAACTACCGCACGATCGCACTTATTTCGCATGCTAGCAAGGTGATGTTGAAAATCCTCCAAGGTAGGCTGCAGCAGTATGTGGATCGGGAGCTTCCGGACGTGCAAGCTGGGTTTCGCAAGGGCAGATGAACTAGAGACCAAATTGCCAACCTCCGCTGGATCATGGAAAAAGCAAGATAGTTCCAGAAACCCATCTACTTCTGCTTTATTGATTATACGAAATCGTTTGACTGCGTAGATCACAGCAGATTGTGGCAAGCTCTCCAAGAGATGGGAGTTCCAATTCACCTCATCTGTCTCCTCAGGAACCTGTATGAAGGACAAGAGGGCACAGTCAGAACTGGGCATGGTCTTACCGATTGGTTTCCGATTGAGAAAGGAGTGAGGCAAGGCTGCTTACTGTCGCCCTGCCTATTTAACCTATATGCAGAGTGCATCATGAGGAAGGCCGGTCTGGACGAGTCTTGATATGGAGTGAAGATTGCTGGAAAATTTATCAACAACCTTAGATATGCGGATGATACCACTTTAATGGCAGAAAGTGAAGTGGAACTCAAGAGACTTCTGATGCGCGTACAAGAAGAGAGTGAGAAGTTTGGGCTTAAACTGAACATCAAAAAGACAAAGATCATGGCGTCTTGCCCTATCAGGTCCTGGAGCATCAATGGACAAGAAGTGGAAGCTGTGACAGATTTTCTCTTCTTGGGCTCCAAGATTACCTCGGAAGGAGACTGCAGCCATGAAATTAGGAGACGCCTGCTTCTGGGAAAGAGAGCAATGGTTAGCCTGGACCGCCTAGTAAAGAGCAGAGACATTAGTCTGCCAACCAAGATCCGTATAACTCGTGCTATGGTCTTTCCAGTTGTGATGTATGGATGCGAGAGTTGGACTGTGAAAAAGGCTGACCGCCGAAGAATTGACGCGTTTGAATTATGGTGCTGGCGAAGACTCTTGAGAGTTCCTTGGACTGCCAGAAGATCAAACCAGTCGATATTGTCGACCATAAACCCTGACTGCTCATTGGAGTGTCAAATTCTAAAGTTAAAACTCAGCTACTTTGGTCATCTGATGAGAAGAGAGGAGTCGCTGGAGAGAGATTTGATGTTGGGAAAGGTTGACGGTCGCCGGAGAAGGGGTAGGCAGCGAACGCGATGGTTAGATGGCATCCTCGAGGCACTGCAGATGAAGTTATGTGATGTTAGGAAGATAGTGAGAGACTGGAAAGCGTGGCGTGAAAGGGTCCATAGGGTCACGAAGAGTCGCACACGACTGAACAACTGAACTGAACTGACAGCCACAACAACAACAACAGGATGCTTCAGAACTTCAGTGCTTTTTTTATTTTCATATTAACGGGCATTATCCTCAAGTCAAAGCTCTACTCCGCACTCAAAATATGCACTAGCGCGGGTTACTTTACCAATTGTTGCAGAAAAAAAAACGATTGAAACAGCGTGTGAAGTATATTTGCCATACCCCCAAGGTATCTGGTACATTAGATAAGGGCGGGGCAAATAACAAAGGAAAAACACGCAAAAACTACAAAACAATTAAAAGACATCAAGAATTCAAAATTTTCTAAATAACAAAATAAAGCCAAGCAAAAATGTTTTATTTATACAAGGGTAATTATCGCGAGTGTTAATGGTAACGCGAGCAGTACTTTGTGTACAAAATAGAGCGAGGAATACTTTGGGTATAAAACACAGTATAGAATGAGCACGGCGTACGAAATAAGTCATTTGTTATAATAGCTTACAAATGGAGCCTTTTACGACAGTTTTAAAATTGTCAGTGCTGGTTACACTAGTATACGAAGCAGGTAAATTGTTCCAGTGTTTGCTTGTTTGGAGAATAAATGGATATGAATAGCTTACGGTGCTGGTATGAGAAATGTTCACTTTTGGCGGAGGAGAGATGAAATATATGGTGGCAGTTGAACCCGAACAGAACCTAGGTATGGATTGTGATAACACCGTGTGTTCTATGGAAAAGACATGGGCGAAGTATTTTCAGCGGATAAATAACGGCCACAGATGTAGGAACGCTTTCATATTCAAATTACTGGAATTTATTTGGTAATTGTTTGAGATGAATTGGGCTCAGCAATTTTGTATTGCTACTGTATACTGTTTGAGAATGATATGACTGGGGTTCCAAACTGATAATGCTTGTACAAGCTGTGGACGAAAGTAAGTTTTGCATAATAGTAGTCTTAATGATTAGCAGTTTTGTTCCGGGTCATATCCTCTTATCACAAGTTTGCAAAGACACCCTTCGATTTATCTCAGTGCTTGTGCAGTGCACGTGGTGACACACATTGATATCAAATTACGTCACTACGGAATTGCATAACAAGGCTGTGCATGTAGCGTTGGCTCAACCCTGGTTACGTACTGCAGATGCTTCTCTTCTAGGATCACATTACGCGTGACAAGATCTCGAAAGCCTTCGCATGCCGAGGCAGCATTAGGCACAGTTCTAGTTAGTAGCACAACTTGTCAGTCAGCCGGGCAAGAAATTTGTGTATATTTATTTTCTGTTGCCTTGCTTTGTTTATGCATTGCTTTGAGTAATTATGTTGACCAGTCTGCGCTCGTTCATCTTTCTGCCCAACTCCTGGCAACGATGTTATTATTCACCCTAATTACGACCTGCTATGCAAAAGCTACGACCATTGCAGCGTTGAAGTTATTCTGTTACTACGGCAAATGACTTTCATGCAACTCAATCTCACTGGAGCGAGTATGGTACAGTTGTCATACAAAAGCTCTACCTGCCAGAATAGCATCGATACTGATAGCTTTTCGGCTACACTTGAAATCTAATTGCGAAGGGTGAACCGTCACTTGTTTATTTATTTCATCTTAATCTTGACCACTATGGTAACACGGACAACATTTTAACGGGTATCTGTGAAACAAATTTTTATATTACGCCTGGAGACAAAGC
Organism: Amblyomma maculatum; assembly: GCF_055883805.1. Taxonomy (NCBI): domain Eukaryota; kingdom Metazoa; phylum Arthropoda; class Arachnida; order Ixodida; family Ixodidae; genus Amblyomma; species Amblyomma maculatum. The sequence goes on from NC_139347.1 coordinate 80,763,253, forward strand.
GAGTCTACTCTACACGTACTTTCACTTCCTTTGGGAGATCAATATACCATAAAGATACAATCAATGTGCTGTAGGCTGGGAGGTCGTTCGGAAAAAATACTTTGTGCAAAGAAAGCAGTCTCATCGATGAAAGGTATATTTGCAAAGGGCTATTTCCTTATGTCATTCTTTGGCGGAATCACAAAACGTTACGCAGTGCAAGAAACTTGTAGGACCCTTAGAGGTTCTGTATCCCGGGCTTAGACACTTGCGCTCACTGTTAAGAGTAGTACAGAAATATGATCCGAAATAACGGCGAGCCAGAGAGACAGAGCTATGACGAGGCTGCTCTTTACGTCTACCTTAATGTTTCCCCTTTCCTCTAAGAACCAAAGCATGAGTCTGAGGTGAAATATAAGTTGTGAAACCAGACCTTGCGCAGAACCAAATCTCTTTGTCCGCTAACTCCTTCGTGTCATAGCATAGCGAAAATTGGAAGCTGAGTTCGGTCAATGCGTCCACTACACTTCAGGTGTCCAGCATTGTTTGGGAGTCGGCCATACAGTCATCGACAGTTAGGAAACAAAGAAAACAATCAATATTTCTAGAAATCTTCCTGTTCTTTTTTTTTTAAATCACAAAATTACACGTTTTCACCTAGTTTTCTGGGTTTTTTTTTCTTTGGTGTTTTGGTAGTGGAGCTTTACATTTTGAGTCTGTCTTAAACTTTTATAAACTGCTGAAAATCAAGTTATCAAAGAAATACGACACCTGCCTGCGCCTTTACTGGCGTCGAGGACAGGTCATGTGCTTCGTGTCCTTTCAAACAGAGAACTCATAATGAACCATTTCAATGAAAACAGAGCCTACGTTATTATTTTTATTTTGTGTGCACAAACAAACAAACAAGAAACCAATAATCTCAAAACTTTCCTATATTTCTTCCACGGCAACAGGGCATAATTATTCCCTTACCACGCTTTATACTTTTGGTGCAAATTTCTGTTCTTAATGCACCGCTATGCGGAAGGGAAAAATTTTAGGACCCAGCACATTAAAATCTTCTCGGAAAAAATGCAGACACTGCATTTTTGTCTATCTTTTTTTTTCTGTTGTTTTTGTTGACACGCACACACCTGGATATGGGGGTTTATGATACTGCTTTTGGTTGCGCTCGGTGACACGATTAAACAAAAGCGCGCAATAGCTGATTTAATAAATGTGAAAACAATGCATTGTATAAAATTTCTCATTAAAACGTCTTTTTAACTTCTTTAATATCCAAATAGACTTCCAGTTCAATTATAGCTTTTTTTTACGAATGAAAGAGGCAAGTGACTGCCTTAACCCATTATGGGGTTTCCCAGCTAGTACAGATAACCCGTTTCGTTTCTTGTGGGTTTCAGTTTGAGGAAACGACGAAGGTTTCAAGAACGTTCTAAGCCGGAAACCCGATTAAGATCGCCTTGATTATGCTCCGTTCGGAAAACATTTACCTTGTGCTAGTTGTCCTATTTTACTGTGCTGTGCTATTTGAGCAGGCAGGTCTTGCTGACTCAACAAGAAGAAAGCGCATTCAAAATATCATTATTATAACTGCAAAATTTTCATGGCACAAAAGGGAGCACATGACACAAAATCAAAGAAATGAAAGAGCGATGTTTATGCGGTACGCTAAAGGGCGAAGAAAGGAGCTCTAAACAACGTAAATTACATAAATCAACTCCCTCCTTGGTAGAGTGCGGTTGTTTTCAGAGAATAGGTTATCAGTCGGTAGCCCCTCTGGATAAGAATCTTTATCCTAAACCACATATTACTAGTTCTTGACCACAACCTGTACAGCAGTCTTTGTTTTGTACTGTACTATGGTGCCTGCAGCTACTGCTTTTTCCACCGAGTTCTCGGGGCAGATAGTAAAAGAAACGGCTACCGATGCGTAAGAAAGAAGCGCATTACTGCAGAGAAACTGTCCCACAAAAGGGGCGCGGAATGACCCATATGAGACGGAGTATAACCATTAGCTTGCTCACTCACGTATTTCATCTCAAGTGCAGAAGAGGGCACGCGGAGTCTACGCATTCGGCTTTGCTGCCATTCTTAGCGTGTGCGGAACATCTGGAGCAGCGGATTCCAACGAGGCAATTCGGTAATGGAACCCGTGAAGCCGGTGTGACCGGCCCAGTATTTCACTCACTATCGTGAAACCTGTTTCGTGCCCTTGGCAAAACCTGGCTACTACAGCTCTCCAGCTCTCTCTACAATTTATTCTAGCCATACTGCCAGGAGCTTGGAGAGTACGAGCTAACGTCGTCCGTGGCAAAGTTCTCCTGCATTTTCTCACGCTGCAAAAGTTTGCTGTAGATGCACTCGCATTCTTTGGATGTCACTTATTGTTCGTAAATTTGCAGATCTAGCAATATACACGGACGTATGGGGAAATAGGGGTCCTTTCGTACGGGTTTATGTTAGCAGTTGTGTAGAGTTTTTTTTCTAAAGCAAGAGACGCGCAAGCATGTCCTTAGCTCATGCAATGAGATCGTTGCTCTTGAACGGACTTATTTAATGATGCCTCTAATGCAACATGGCATACGTTTGCCGAATTCAGAAAGAAATTTTAAACAAGACTACCTTTAGATGACACTGTTTGTAGCATCTGGGACCGTTCTCTTTTGGTCTCGGATACGTGTCGCAGGTATTCAGGGAGCAATGTCCAGCTAGCTATGGTGCTCTCATTAGCCGAAGGGTGCGCAGTGCAATGCATCGTCTCTTTTTCAATAATTTGAGTTTGTGTTGGCAAATTTTGATGCACATTTGAATGTTTTGCCTGCGAGCCTTCACACTAACGCCTTTCCGAGAGAGGCGGTAGCCTCGGAGCCAATTAAAGGAGAACTAATGTATGTGAAAGTATATAGTTTTCAGCTCCTAAGCGTGCTTTTCTTCCTAATGTCGAATCTTCCAAGCTACGCCTTCTTTAGCTGTTGTCTTCCCAGATGCGAAGCAAGAGCTATCGGAAAAGTATTTCCACCTGCCGCCTTGGCTTATTTGGTTAGGTTTCTAATCTCAAGGTTCCGAGTTTGAGCCAAGCGACGGCAGGATTACTTCGAAAAAGGTGACACGCAAAGATGCCCCTGGGCTGTGCGATGACCGTGAACACTAAATAATTCAGGCATCTAAATTAGTCCACTGTATTAATTACAAATTCTTCATCCTCTCATTTGCCACTTCTAGGCTTTATATCGCACAGTTTACAAAGTAAGAAAGTTTCCTGACCTTCAAATGCATCATTTAAAACCTATCTCAACAGATTCATAAACACGAGTGGAGAAGTTGGAATACACTTCACGACATTGACGAAGAGGTCCGCAAAGTTTTCTCCTGACCATGGAATTTGCATTGAAGAAGCGTTCAAAGCACTCTTTGGCATGTTTAAGGTCGCTTTGAGTGCTTCAGCTGTCCATCACTTCGCTCGCCTGAGAGGACGGTAGATGTCGGTGCAGGTTTTTTGAGACTTAGAAGCTTGGACGCAATAACTTTCATGCGCAAACAAAAATACAAAACAATATTTTGCCAAATGATGTCAGCGGTTAAATATTTGCACCTTTGTGTATTTTCATCTGTGTGTGCTGCAGAAATAAACTACGAAAACTATCAGGAATGGGCGCATTGAGATAAGCGAAAGAAGACCCAGTTGTATAAACAAGAACCAGCCATGCAGATATTTTATGTTTCTTATCACGAACATATTGTGAGCAACTGCTTCATCATGTCCTAAAATGGGCGTAAAAAAATCATTCGGCATAATAGGTGCGTGTTCTCAGCTTGTAATTGTGCATGTCCCCGTATCGGTGCGGGTATTACCTACAACCAGAAATATAACAACTACCATCATACTCATCAAGAGACTTCTACTTAGTTTTCAATTCCGATTCCAACGGTAAGATTGGCCGGGAGGGCGGGAGGGGGGTGTGATTGGTTAAAGTGGTGCGCGTTGCCTTTCGCATATGTTTTAGTAACGACGACTGCATACAGTATATATTTTTGTTCTTTCAAATTTTGTACAGACTGGAAAAGTAACCTACCCTAAGCCACTTTTTCTGCAATACTTCATGAACTTGAATGCGTTTTTGGTTCACAAAAGAAGGAGAATTAAAAGTTCCTGGCGGAGCTTTAGTGCTCAGCACGGGCGCACTTAGAATGGCAAAAAGTTGAACGCAATTTGCGCAAACAACACTTCTCCTTTGTCGACCAGCTTTTTATTAGCATCAAAAAGGCAATCAAGCATCCATTCCCTTGTAAGCAAGCGACGTGTACGCAGTAAGAGCAACGAGATATACGTTGCCTTTGACGGACTTTCAGCATGGCAAAAAGGTACAGGAGACTGCTTAAGACGTCAAACCGAAGGAGTGAGTGATTTGTCCATGTAACGGCAGCCTCCGTGTGGAGCATGAAGAAGCCCAATTCCTCTTCATAAACTCATAATCCTGTCCGCCTGATGGATGACGTTCGGCCGACATGCAACGAGCTCCACTGTGTAGTTTTTGTTCTAGCTGTGTTTCCGTTTCCCTTTCCTTTTGCACGTCCGAGTCTTGGCCTTAGCGTCCACCGGGTGGCCAGATTCGCTTTTCGACGAGTGTTTAACAAGAAAAGGAAACCGTAGGTAGGAAAGGTTGTGAAAGCAAGAACTGGCAGCCAAGTAGGAACATTATTCCTCATTTGTGGCTCTCAGACTCGGGACCAAAGGGGGCAGGAGGCACCGAATGGACAGAAAGAGTTGGAACGTTTTATTTTCTTTCACCTCGCTGCGTTTGTCGCACCCAGCTGGGACCTTCTTAACAGTGTCAGTTGGTAAGGGGTGACATTTTTCGCTGCTTTTAAGCTTTCCATGGTGACAGGAAGACGGCGTGACCTAATGGATGGGTGGGATACCATTAAACCCAGTGACAGCTGACTGTTTACGCAGGTGATTATATCTACTTCAAGTCCTATATGTATGATCGTTTTTGTTTTCAATTCCAGACTAGAACACGCCTGCATGCGTCTTAACAGAACTGTGTACTTGATTCACCATGCTCACAGGTGAACAATTTAGCACGCACTTCAGTACAAGCGAGCCGAATCGCACCTAAAATGATGTTTATGATTTCAGACCAATCATAGCTTGATTATTCAGAGAATTCTTCTAGAGCGTAAACCTCGAATGATCCGCATTAACTACTGTTTGTTGACAACGTACCCATAAAACAAAGGAGTATTGAGTTTTAATTAGGTTTTAGTCTATTTCTCATCGTATATTAACCCCATTGCAAATCCAATCCATTGCAGCATATGCGCATCACCCATTTCATTACAGAACTTTACTGAGGTCTGTAATGAGGTGCGGGCAGAATGGGAGCATCCGTGAGTGAAGATGTAGGTGTCTTCGGTAGGCATAAGTGTCTCTTTTTGACAACATCTACGTTTATTGTCAAATAAATGCCATTTCATGCTTTATGAGAGGTATGCAGTTCCGAAAGCTCGTTTTCGGTCTCTGATATTTTGTTCGATATACACGAGAAGATTTATGATTTGGCTCAGTAATGCACATCTAAAATTTATATTTGCTTCCCAAACACTACTTTAGCTGCACCCGCTTTGGGTCCTCCTCAAAGATGAATAATAAAACGGCGTCAGCTCTTTACTTCTGAAGAGGACATCAGCTCGTAACGGTTCGTCTTCATCGTTAAGCCCTGGTCGCAGTAATTGCTGCCGTCAGAAGCAAGAGCCAAATTAGCAAATTAGCGGTGTCTAGACACGTGGGCAGAAGAAGTGGCACTTTTCGAGCTGGTTGCTCTCACTCACAGGGTTGAATGCTGAGAAGAATATTCGTATCTCGGTAGGATGGTGTTGAGCTCCTCGATTTTGAAAATCCCTGTGGAGTTTCTAAATTTGATGCCGCGATTCGGTGTTCAGCATTCGTAATTTTGATGTGCAGGAAATTCTTCTTCATTGTCCTTTTAAGAGAGCGAAACATTTTGCCTGCCTACATGAACCTGTCAACCGGCATCATATAAAACGCTGAAATTTTCTTGAATTCACCAGCTTTATTTTTACTTACCAGCTAGCACAGCAGCAAACGGTAGACATCTCGCAGTGAATGATAAAAATGAAGCCGAACTAGAAATGGCATGGTTAGTTTCGTATTCTTGCCTCTTACACACTCGGCGCATGACATACTAACGCAATCAATGTCCGATAAATGCGCATTTGGGAATGTGATCTTTATAGGTATTCCTGAAGTTTCAATACACGGGTACTGTCAGATATTTATACGCAGAGCTCGAATAAAAAGGCGATCGCCTCTAGAGCGCTGCAACCTGCCATTTTATCACGATGAATGCGCTAAAACAACGCTAAAAGACTGAGTCTTTAGGAACGTTTGTACCAACCGGCTACAACCTTCTACTCTTATGCCAATAAACTAGACTGAATGTGTTGGTGGACTTATTTTTCTTTCCGTGAAAAACCGAAACGTTGAAGTGACGCATGTGGAAATCAGGGCGATAAAACACCTAAGTGGGTTGCAGGCAATATATAAGCTGGAGGCAAAAAAAAAAAAAAAAGCAAGAACAAGAAAGAAAACGAGACAATAGTGCGAAGTCGGCTTAAATCTTTTCGTGTAAACGAAGAAACGTGCCTATAAGGCAAGTTCTAACTTTAAGACCCCCCCAGGTTATGCAAAATATTATTTAATGCTGCTGTAGATCGAGGCAATGGACGTAGGACGGGAATTTAACGTAAGAGGTATTCTATTTCTAGGAATGTTAGGCAAGCAACATAACATATGCTTAATTTCATTTTTCTTTTGGGGCTGTATAAGGAAGGTTGGGGTAATCTCTCGCATCTTCAGCATAGTTGTGTCTGTGGTATCCAGATTCAACAGCGGAGTCTTATGAAATTGAAAAATTGAAATAGAAACAAAAGCAAGGTACAAAAGACCTGCTAAAGGTCATATTACACTCGTTCCTTGCAGGGAAGCCTAAACTCAGATACCGACATAAAGGAGAGCAAAGCCTGTTTTTGAAAACCTAGTACAAGAAATTGAAAACGAAGTATCTTTCACATTCTCTGAGGATGGGACCGATGCAAGGTATATTATTATAACTACCAAAATGAAGTGTCCTTGGAAGCTGTCCAACAAAAATGCATTTTCTGCAGCCCGAGAAACAGCTCGTAGTCTTCTAGACTGTTTAGCACTAATAGGAAAACATATAAACCTGACGCTAATTATACCATTTTGTTTTTGTTGAAATTAGTGAAACCAGCTCCGCATCATCGAAGGAAGAGCTGGCTGGTCTAGCCGAGAGTAAGCGAAATAATGCCGATTTCCCGAAAGCTCGCAGTAAAGGAATTGAATCGATTTGCTTCAGCTAACAAGAAAGCATGAAAAATGGCAGTGACGAGGTAAAAAAACCCAAAGAAGTCTAATGACCTTGCAATGAATGAACGCTGCACAGTTTCCTGCAGCCAGGTTCCGCGACCACGATCTTCTGTCAAATGCAGGAACAAGACGTCGCTTGCAAGATGCAGATGTTCGAGACTTCCTCGAGCATTACCGCTAGCTCATCTATGCGGCATCGCAACCATGCGCTGTAATCGCTGCATCTCTGGCATTGTGATCAGAAGCAGCACTGCTCCAGACTGGTAGGAAAACTACGTGGAGAAGAAACAGTGTGATGCGGCAGGTGTTTGTGTTGCTGTGTACGTGGGGGACCAGCAGCCTTTAACACGCTTAAGAAATCTTCTTGGACCATCCTTTCTGGTCGCTAAGTAACTGTTTTAGTTGCAGTTATTGCTTGATTTAACTGCAGAATCCTTCACTTATGATTAGGGAATACCTTTGGTACAGAATATGTTCATATTTAGCAAATTGCATTTCAGGATGATGCGTACTAACTGAGCTAATTATTCTGATTTGTTTTTCAATTTCTTCGCAGTTTTTCACACAGTCGCTAAAAATATTTGGACGAAATTGAACCAATGCCCCCACTATGCACTTCTTTGTCTGATCTAAATTTGTCATTGTAACTCAGAGAGCTGATAATCCTTAATTACCTGAAACTAAGAAGACGGAGAATATGCCACACCTCAGCCAAATACAGAGACAAGCCTATTCAGTTAGGAACCTGTATAGCTATGTATATTAACAAGTTAAAGGAGTCAAATCACTCGTGGAATAGGTCCCCTCACGAGTAGAGAATATCGTAATTCTCGCTTGCAGGCCTCGCTCAGATTATTGAGTCAGGAAAATGTGGTCGTGACCTTCCATTTTTGCACAAAATAAAAAGGGATAAGCATTTCAGTTTCCTTACGCATCTTTGACATAGATCTAAACTCGGAGGTGGACCCCGGGTGAGCCCAGAGGCCAAACTCCCGGCTTTAGCTGAATAAAACTTGAGTGACCATAGCTTCGATTCAAGGCTGTCAAAAAAAAGTTCCTCATTTATAAAATGCCCGATATTATTTAATGTTTAATGCGTAAAGAAAAGTATTAAATTTATATTCATCGTAAAAAATGACCGCAAAATGTATTTCAGCAGTAAAGATGATCGCCAGGCTGCAATCTTGATTTGTGTTTTTCTCGGAAACAAGCTTATCTAGTAAACAAATTGTCCGAGAAAAATTGTTTAAATCATAGAAAGCAATATACTAGCTCCCAGTTTCGTAATATGCGAAAAAGCGGCAGGGAAAAGACTGATGCAATTGTGCAATGATGAAAAGTGTGCATTTCGGTTACGGCTGGAACGAATGTAAACTCAACAGTTCTTCATTTGAATTCGAATCCAAAAATATGTTTTTAAAACCACGTGTTCCTTTATTTATTACACTTTCTCTCCCTCCACCTGAATTTCCTGAAACAAAACACGGCCTAGTTTCGGCGCTTTTGACCAAAAAAAAAAAAAAAACATCCGAGCTGTAATTCCGCCAAACCTAGTTAACGACACGAGAGCATCGTTTTTCTTCTTTTTTGCTTTGGTTAGAATTAGATTTAGGCACGGACAGACATGATTTTGCAGCGAATAAATTAGCGAGACAATGGAGTCGAGGCTGCCGTCAACTACGAGAGAAAACACGTGATGGTCAAAGGTCAAAGGTCAAAAGTCAAAGGCCAAAAGGTCGAAAGTCAAAGGTCAAAAGTCAAATATCAAAGACAAAGGTGAAATGTATATAAGGTGTTGGTATAATCATAGGTGGCATCATGTTTAAGCAATATAGCCACATAGTGACCTCTAGTTCGTTGAATGTCAGATGGGCGTCCAGGCTGACCTAGGCTGATACACGGCGTAATGAAGCTTCCGCTAAATCACACGTCTAACACCTCAGGGTATATTACCTCTAATTCATCTATCATTCGTGCACCAAAGTACATCGTGATCTCATCGCTTTGGTATTGTTTCGTCTTAGTTATCTTCACCAGTCACCAGTTGCAGTCTTATTTTGCTTACTGTCTTCTTCGGACGTGTGCTTTTCGAGCATTTTCTGTCTTATTTTTTGCAGTTAATTATGCGGCGGCAGTAAAGGCCGGCTGACATTTTTGCTTCTTTCAGCACCCAAAATATAATGTTTGATGGACTCAAATGGCTTTCCTCATGACAATTTCATTTTCTTTGGTGAGATTACAGCTTTATCAGTGCGAAATAGCATTTAGCCTTTTATCTAGGTGGATTGACGGCTTAGTAATCAAACGACTTTCTGAGTAAAGTGACACAAGCTTCGCTTGAGTGCGCTCAAAAATACCCTCCATCAGGGCTTTACTACAGCCTCTCATGCGAACGATGCAGACATCACATTTTAGCTGTAGCACTTCGCGCTGATTAGCTTCGTTAAGCGAATCAAAGAATATCGACTCTTGAACTAATGAACATCGTTCAGCGAATGTAATATTTATCGATTCTTGAATTGACGCTTGGTCTGGGTAATATGTTTCTTTGTTGTGTTCAGCTCTCAGAAATTACCATTCTTTAATATAGTGCGTGCTTGACAATAGCATTGGGTTTTCCTGGGGACTCAATAGGAACTGCTAATAAAGCCTACCAATGTACAAAGGTCGCAAGCCGCAAATGATGATCACGTGAAAAGGACGTTAACTTTCGCGCAAGACGAAATGTTCGAAATTTAAATTTTCTGCATCTGCTAGTGTGATCTAAATGGCTCTGAAAGAACGGAAAACACAATCACTATGCATGTCACTGAATGTAATGTCAATTCTTCGATGTCATCTTTCTATATGGGCAAGGTTAACCGTACTGAGTTCTTTTCTGCTTTAGTTTTCAGTAAAAATTCGTTTTTATTTCCACCCTCTTTTAGGAATAGGTTTTTTTTTTCTCTTTAATTCCCCTGGAGCAGTGTCCAGACGAGAAAAGCGATGCGCGTACATAGCCATTGCGTCTGGCGGCTGCTCTTCCAGACAGCTGCCTTTTTGATTTTGAACTCGGAGGAGGCATCGGACTCGTTATGCTAACCGCCCCCGGGGGAAGTTTCAACGTATTTTCCTATGGAGGACATGTATGCCAGTGCTAAAGGCCGGCGCTGATTGGAAGTTATGACGGCGCGGGCTTGGGCAGTGCAATACTCCTTGCAGTGCAATATTCGATGCCGCTGTAAGTGACATTTCAAAGTCAGTGAAAGGCGTCGCTTCACTACGGAATGATTCCTGGGAGTCTCAAAAGGGCAAAAGCGGCAACGACGTCTGTCCAGCGCAAAACTCGAATTGAGCGTCTTTAGCGCTGATGACATTGCTCCTGCCAGGCGACGTGCACGAAATATTGTGGCCCCCGTGCCAGTTTGCCGAATGAACTTACGTCTTTCCCGTCGTGCTGAAGTAAATCCGCTCCCTGTCGCTCTCCTCAACATTCTTTCTGTTGTCGCCAAACATAGTTGCGTTGTTCTTTTTTTCGGGACCTTTATCGTCCTGTCCCGCTTTTTACCACCATCACTCAATGCGAATCTGTTCTCGTTCTTTGCGCTTTCCTTTTGAAGCCCACGTTTTGACATATTAGTGGACAGCTGGTGTCTTTAAACTTTGGAAATAAAGCGATCGTACGTGACAAGCGTTTCTTCTCTGGCTTCTGGGCAGAACGACGTAAGTGTCGCCGATAGCCATGTGGCTGCTTTCGCTTGCGCACATGTTCATTTTTGCACTCTAGCCTTCGGAAATCTCGCCAAACTGTCCGTAAAAAGATGTTGAGGCACGTGAGTCCAGTCTTATTGTCTTCACCATTTTGTCGCAACTCAATAAGCACGCCATTTTGTAACGTGGTTTGGATGTTTTTGTTCATCTATAGGCGCTGACGTGAATTAAAGGCGCATTTAAGCGGATATCAGTGCTGCTCAGATATAAACGTTACTTAGGTACTACCGGCAGTCTTTAAGTTAACAAGCGTTGAAGTGCAGGCTAGTTGGTAATACATTTGGAATACCAGCGCGAAGGACGAGGATGAAGATCAGAATGACACAAACACAAGTCTTTTAAGGTTTTCGTTCAGCATATCGGAGCTATGTATAGTCTTGCTCATAACTCTTCAGGCATTGATAACTGCGGCGGGAGCGGCTTTGCTCTTGTGTCGCAGATCTCACACAGCTGACGCTCGCTTCCGGTCGCTTGAGCTGAAGATAAAAACGGCGAAGGAAACATAGCCTTTACTTTCTGGTGTCTCTTCAGAACGTCAAGCAGACGTGAAATTGTATTTTTTCGTTCGTTACACCTTTTGTTGTCTCGTGGCTCAGATGCTGCGGGAGGCCGCTTGTGCTCGTAAATGCTGGGTGACGGCAAAACTGCGCGGTGCAAGTGGAATTCCTTAGAAGGCGTGTACCGTCATGAAGCACCGAAAATGTCCTAACCATAGGATTTCTGCTTCACTTTATATGCTGAGTCATTTTAAGGGGCAATACTTTGCCCTGGCTTAGCGGATATTCAGTGCACGGCATATACTGCACTGTTTGATAAGATTACCATTATCAAAGAGTTGCTACTTGAGGTGAAGCCACAAAAACAATATTTCCGACACATAATCTCAGCGTTACCCATTCTAGTACTATATTGAACTGATGTCGTTACGTTCTTTCCGCTCTCCCACAACGTACGAGCTTTTGGGGGAAGCCGACATTACTAACCCTAAAAATGACCAGCGGAAAGCGACAGACACAGTCTCTTCTGGAATAGCAAGAATAGGCCACTAATCATCAGGCTAGCTCATTGTTGTCGCCGCACCTTCGCAGGCGCATTAAGACATGCGAAGAGTGAAGGCTTGGTGTCATGATCGCGCTATAGAAGTATAGTAGCATGTGCTACAGGTTCTTTCAAGTGCACAAAATGCACTGACACCTTTTTGGACTATAATTATAATTTACCTTACGTTGTTTATATTTTATATCAACCTCCAGAACTTTCTAAATGAATGAATAGGAATAAAACTTCTCACAGGATTTCTTAATTATGGCTCTTTTAAAATGAGGCCGGAACTATCGAGAACGAAGACACATGCTTCCATTCAACACGATGCAATTGGTTGGTCCAAATTACAAACTACGCGAGGTACTGTTGCCTTGTGGAATAATGTCATTCGATTATTAATACCGCCTATGAAAAATATAACAAATAAGGTTTTCACAATTTAGTCAATCTGTCCACGTCGGCCAGCTCCTCTCGACCACTTCAATTAACTTCTATTTAATGTTTCTCTGATGGCAAGGGAATTCACATGAATGTTATTTGAATTTACTCTTGATTAAAGAAAGTTTACAAAGTTTAAAAAGCCTAAGCGAGTGGAAAGCAAACACAAAAAGTAAACATGAGTAAATGTAGCCTTTCTCTCGGTTACAGTGCGCTACATAGTTTCGTAGTTGTGCAGCCATCGCCCCAGCCTCTTGCAGCTCAGCCGCGCACAACGCGGCAGCTTCTGTACCACAATGAAGCAGTTGGAGGAATGCATACTGCACTACGGGTTTGAAACACTATGGTAGGAAGACACACGAGGGTAATAGCTACGTTTTTTCAGTGGAAGCCAGTTGCAGCGCCAGATGTATATAATAGCGCCGCAGTAGTAAAAAGCAGGTACTCTCGCCGTAATACTGCCGACCTTTTGACCAAGACTGTGCTTCCATGTTTCTGCAAGTAGTGGCCATAACTCTGTGAATGGCCGCTCCCAAAGAGTGAACACTAATAAAAGGATAGCCTGGACGGCATCGCTCGGCTCAAAACGTGATGTAGGCGTTGTCAGCGTTTCAGAAAAATTCAAATTGCTCGAGAAGGCGTGATAGTTTGTGGCGCTGCAGCTTTGAGCGTGTGTAAAACACTTTCTAAGTGTAAATTTTGAGATTTGAGTATCTCATAAACTTTATTATAACAGAATACGATGCAAACAGTTTGTGCTTCAAAGAAAATATATTAATCAAATGGCGGAATCAAACCATTGATCGTTGGATCGTGAGTCAGATGCACTAGTCCTAGATCACCGAGGCATAGCTTAGGACATGGTTAAAGGGAGGCCATGGGTCAATGTATAATATGCCGTGATCAGCTATTAAAAATATTTGACAATTATGAGTGCTGATTGAAAAGTTTGGCCATTCGTGCTGCTGTAATTCGATGTCTCTGTTAAAGGTACACCAAGGGTCCCAAAAGGGCGGTAACATCTCTTTAGCACTACCACGTCAAACCCTTAAGCCGAACCGAAGTGTGTCCCAAAGTTTTAGCTAACCTACTCAGAAACACCAAGGCGATTGGTTATTATGACTGTCTTTTGCGAAGCACCCGAACTTCGCTATTTTATTGGTTTATTCCACCACTTTGTTATCCGTTTAGCGCTTACTCTCGGTGTCCCTTGTAGAAAGGAAAGGATTCGTTGTAATATAGGTACGACATAAAGAACGAAGAGAAAGTCACTGATTATGGAGAGTTGTGAAAGGCGTAATTAGTGATGTCGGAACCACGTTCAGTGCATTGCAGCGCACGCCCAAGATATGAACAAAGACGTACTCCCATAAGTAAGAAGCTGCAAGAAACTTCAAGACTATGTTATGCCATGTGTGATAACTCTGCGACAACATAAAATAAAAGCTAGGGCACACGTCGACGTTCACATTTAACACTGAATATTTTTGAAAAGAAGGAAATCTTTCACGATTCTTATTCTGTGCCGGTGGAGGTCGGATTTAATGAAGCCGTTTCATCTAGAATGCGAAATGCGCCTTTAGTGTAGTAGTCTTAAACAAAAGGAATGGGTAAGCGAAGGCTTTCTCTCTAGATTAGCTTTGTGCACGAGGAGATGGCGCAGATTTCTCTTACTCGCTTTCTTTCCTGTCCACCATACAAGAATTCAACGTTTAAGTGTTTTACTTGTTTATATTTTAAACGAAGAGGCATTATCCCTAACGAGCTGCTTCTCGCAAAAGCGTTAACGAGCGAAGGAGTACGAAAAACGCCACCACCGAACTGACACGCTCGTAATACCTCGAATGGCATTACCGCCATTAAGCCTCTTCTTGAAATTTCAACAAGCCTTCCCAGCGCAAGGGATTTTCTCAGAACTTTTTATTATTCCCTTTTTTTCACACCGGTTTTATCCCCACGGGCCTGTTTTATTTGCGTAAGCTTGTTAGAATACGCCGATCTGCAAGTTATATGTTGCATAAGCTATAGAAAAATGTAAAAAGAAACGTGGAACATTTAGAAGCTTCTCTGGACGATTTGGCTTGCTTTCTTACTTTAGGAAGGAAATAATGGCCGAGGAGGAGAATTGCGTGCCTATTATATCGCTCTAAAGGAATTGCAGTTTTTAAATCTGAATGGAACAATTCTGCGCGGAATATATATAGAAGCAAAAAGCATGCTTTCTGCCGTCTTGTCTTGCACTTAAGAAATGTTTACACTTGCAAGCTTTAGGTAGCAAGTCCGTTTTTGTACAATATATCACTTCAGCTTCTAGCAGAGGCTAGCCAAGCAAGTCATGAGAAAATCAGTAAAATGGCATCAGACCCTTCAGTACACAATAGGCTACACGCAGCTTAAGATTGCAAAATATCATTTTAACATACTGGTTACCGTGCCCCTGATTGAAAATCTAACGGAGCCTAACACCCCATTATCTTTGGAGAGGAAAGCTTGAGCGCAATGCCGGAAGAATAAAAACAGTTTACAGATAAGATGGTTGGGGTCGTGAATGCTATCGAACAGGAAACAAACTGGAATAAAGAGATAGATGGCGACCAGGTAAATCAATTTCAATTTTTTGTAAACCTTTTCTACTTCCGAAAAAAATATAAGGGATAGGGGAAGTGTAAGGAGGTCAAATGGAGATGTGAAACAGCGATAAACAACGAAGGGAAGGAAATAAATTAAGGCACGTGCGTATAGACTCAAAAGTCATAAAAACGGTCAGAAAAAAAAATAGCTTCAAATTATTTGCTTCTATTTCATTTAGGTACCCGTCTTTGTGTTGTTATCAAATAACAAACAGCAAGTATAGGGGAAAATCGCAAATTGTGCTTTGAGGATATTTTTTCTGTTGTAAGTAAGCTGCTTGGCTGAAGTGCAAGGGGAAACTGGCGACGAACACCCATTGGTCTCGGCCTTTTTGATACATCCCTAACACTCTCCGTGGTTTCGCCACCAATGTGATTCCGGGGCATATTGACGACCAGCTAAACACCTGCCTTCATCAACATTCAAACAACGCGTCGTTCAGAAATAGGTGTCCACGGACTAGAATGGAACGAACGGGTGCATGACGCTCCCACACGTTTCCTAGCAACCTTTCACCATGACCGTATGATGTCAACCGCAACAATGATGAGACGATGCGCCAAAACTACTGAATGGAAAGCCAAAGAACTACGCACACCCGCCGACTCTTTTCTGTCTCATTTCTGCATCTCACTCATGGTGAGTCTACTTTGACCAGACCATCACAAATTCTCTACCTTGTGATCTATGCTACCGCCACATACTCAAACGATCTGACCATTCCCGCTGTCAGGTATGTGGCAGCTACGCTGACAGCGCACATACACACGTTATGCCTCCAACGTTCCATACAGTTGCCACATTGCTTCAACGCGAACCTTTAGCGAACCACGTACCCTGTGCTAGGGAGAGCTGGACGTCTCTTCCTGCTGCTCTCTGTTGATTACTCTGGCCACAGCTTGTTGCACGCATCACCTACGTGTCAATCAATAACTGGTTATGTCTCTCTCTCTTTCTCTTTTTCTTCTTGATTTTTATTTTAGCTTTTTATGAAGGCTGACCAGCAGATCTCATATCGGCGCCATTCGTAGTGAATTGTTCAGAAGAAACAGTGCAGAGTGCAGTAACGACGAGTAGTCGACTGGCGAAAGCCTGTACTTTCAACGCCCGACTTCTGGTCGCAAAGAGAAATGAACATGCGGATATCTTTGAGCAGGAAAATGACGGAAAATATTACCCTGAGCAGCAGGTCGCGTGACGTGAACGAGACATCCTAGGAGAGAGAAACTCAAGGGAAGGAGAGCTGCTATATCGGTGCGCGCGGTCTCGACTACGATACGTTTTCCTCACTCTATCCTTTTAGAGCAAAATCTGTACTCAGTGTAATGTCGAGAATTGGCAGAGTGAGCCAGTATGACCTTCAGCTCATCTGCAATGTCAAACCGAATCAAGCCATAGCAACACATATGTCATATAGTTGTGCACCACATGTCGAGTATAATAGCAATATAAGCGCAATATCACTCGATAGGTTTTGTGTTCATGACTGGCTTTATATTCATAAGGACAATTAGTTTGCTGCGATTAAAGATTGAACTTTACACTGCAACATCATCATAGGTAGAAAGGTAGCTTATGTCGAGTTCATTTGCAGTGGACTAATTGTAGGCTTTAGTCGATTGCCTGTATCAGTTACCTGTACCGATTGCCTATATCAATACAGCATCAACTGAATCAACATTTGAGAGCTTATGTCGAGCATAATTTCACAGGGCTTGTAGTATAGGTCTGAATTACCTATTTTAGGTCTTTAATTCCTTGTAAAATTGAAATTTATTGCATATCAAATCAAATACCTTTGAATAGCTCAATTATAAAGAGTAAGATCGCGCTATACCAATATCATATTCTAATTATTAGTGTTAATGAGTTAATTCTGATTAAAATTAGACTTAAGAACATCAAAGCATATACTGTGGAATAAGTCTCGATGAAAAAGTTTAAACACAAGCGCTAATCTGATGAAAAGTATGAAAAAACTTGGTTCAACATGCGTTGAACTACTTCAAATTATTTTTTAACATGTTCTAATCCCCTCTTGGAAGGTGCTGCATCTGCGTCCTCAATACGTGGGCTGCTACTGTGCTTTCTTTTCTTTGAAAGGTTATTTTGCCCCACAATACAGCTTTGCACAGACCTCCCGACATTTTGCCACTTGGAAATTTGTTAGCACTCTGCAGCCATCTAGCGATACAACTCATGATACTCGTGTGACAAGCGACTGTTTTCTGCCCCCCCCCCCCCCCCCCCCCTTTGTAAGCCTCCATACACCAACGAACATTATTTACCCGGCCGTGAACTTTAGCAGGCGCCAGCGTGCCTAGGAAATTGTTGTCATGCTTTTGTATCGAAATGAACACACTCGGTGGCAAACATTTGCTTGGAATAAGGTCACCTTTCTCTCTTCCAGAATATTTTCCTCGCTGTCATTCATACCTCTGCTTATGTCACAGCCATGGAAAGCTTGTGGATAAGGGATGCTTCAGTAAATTTCACTGACGGTCACTGCGTCGTGAGCAACGGTAGCTATAGCTGCTGTCGGTGCAGTTCCATGTGAAGACTAACCAATTAGGTAACGAAGAAAGTCCATTTGGAAAGTTATCTGACACGTATCAACTTCAAGCTCCTTTTCCAGTGAAATTCTGCGGCGAAATATTCTCTAATGAAACACATCAAGGTAAAACTTTCTGTTGGATTACCTAGCTAAATGAAACTTAGGTTAGTATACACTTCTGAGAATGGCTATTATAGCACCACTGTTTCCGTTACCAATTGCGTAATGCAGCGCTAATCAATTTTTTTGAAAATTTATTCGCACAATGCGCTTTCAAACAATTTTGGGAACCACAGCCTAACCCGTGAGCAGAGATCTACTTGTTGAACCTATCTTAAATATTTTGGCATTTAAGTGTGATTGAAAACTGATATTAAAACATAATTAGCGTTCTTACTTTAAAACTAAGAATGACACATAAAATTGGTCGCAACAGCACACTTCAACAGCAGCAACACAGCCCTTGCCACAGTGTGATACGAAGCTGCTGTCTACTCCTGTCTAGTAACCCTCCAAAAGCATTAATGTCACGGTGGCTCTCGAAACTTTCATGAGTCTACAGCGCCTTGATCCAGCATCCATACCCTTTGGCCAAGAATCCGAAGCCCACAAATAAAGATTAGGGCTTCGTTTTTCCTTACGGAATCATCTTTTACATTCTTTCAGAAAGGAAGAGCCGAGTAAAGAAAGCTCGTCGAACATGCTAAAAAAAGCAAGGTGGGAGGAGCGTCTCAATCAAAACCCCAAAACAGAAATGAAAGCGAGCAGGAATATATGACAGCGCCTCTCGACGGGACGTCCTTTGCCAAACAGTCTGGATTATCCAGTTATGAAGAGGAATAGGCTGTGCCTTCCCATTTCCGCCAGTGGCTGTCCCTGACGCGAGAAATCACATCGCCTTTCTCCGGTGGGGCAGCTGCCGCCCCTTGCCATCTCGTGTTGCCTTGTGTCGTAAGGCAAAGGGGTTAGGTGGACGACGCCAGGGACGTAAATTTGTCTTCAGACGTCTAGCGTACGTGCAGCGACGAGGTTTGTTTGCTTAATCTGCGTGAGTGAGAATTGAAGCGATGCAAGGCAAACAGTATGTATACGGCATCAGGAAATGTGATCTTGACGCGCACGCATCGTGTTCATTTTATGTCCCCCGTTCACAACACGCTTAATCCTTTAGTACACGTTATTCTACTTGCATTGTAAAACGCTCTTGGTATTCCTATGCAGAACGAGAGGAAGAAGTTGGCTTAGACGTTATGAAAGAGCACTGAACAAGGGCAGAGGGGGTGGAAGCCTCAGTTCACAGGTCGAGCCAACGTTTCGACAAGTGGACTTGTCTTCGTCTGGGGAAAGCGATCATCACTGGCAGAGGTTTAAATCGCTTCTGCGTCCGAAGACGAAAAGCTGAGAGGGGAAGAGTGGGTGAGAAGAAAGCAGGTTAAGGAGTGTGGAGGGGGAGGATGGGTGAGAAGAAAGTAGGTCAAGGAGTAAAAAAAATATTAAAGAACGTTTCTTCAGTAAGTATTTCTCAGCTGAGGAATATATAGTGAAGAAATTTTTTTTACATTTTTTTTTCACTCCTTGACCTACTTTCTTCTCACACATCTTCCCCCTCTACACTCCTCGACCTACTTACTTCTCACCCTCACTCCCCCTCCCCAGCTTTTCTTCTTCGAAAGCTAAAGCGTATTTAAACCCCTGCCAGTGATGATCGCTTTGCCCAGATGAAGACACGTACACTTGTCGAAACGTTGGCTCGACCTACGAACTGAGGCTTCCCCCCTCTACCCTTTTTCAGTGCTCTTTACTTTTGATATTATGATTGATATAACAACGTGTAAATGTTTGTTTCGTCTCTGAAGTAGATCCAGACCAAAATGTTTAAAAAACAAAAGTGGGAAAAGTAAGAAATGAATTGAGATTGACAAGAGCAGCTGTCACTTTGAGATCTAAAGCGTAAAAAGGGAACATTTGGGTAATAGGGAAAAATGACAACAACCAGATGCGAACACGCTAGCCGAATGCTTCATGGAACCATGGTACACAGTCAAATATTTTAGGATAGCATTTTCCGCTTAACATAGGAGAGCAAAATCGCTAAGTTCGGTCATAATATCAAAGGTATTGCCCGGGCATGCATGGAACAGCCAGAGAAGACTTTCATAGTAGAGGTCGCAATTAATGAGGAGAAAGTGGGGCTTCATGCTTCAGCTTTTTTTTTTAAGTTTGACTATATTCAGAAATTCGAATCTATGAAATTTTTATAGATGCCAGTTTTTTTGCCATATTGTAAATTCTGACGTAATCGCCAATTGAAGACTGTGATCACGGCAACGTCGTATCGGTAATTGGTTTGGTTTATGGGTTTCCAATGCGACAAAACAAAAATAAAAATAACAGGCTATGAGAAACATTGTAGTAGAGGCTTCTTAATTTTCGATAACTTGTGCACTCACATCGCACAGCGCACGGACGCCCAGCATTTCGCGGAAGCAAAGAGAAAAGCGGCTGAGGCCGGGATTAAATCCCGCATCCTTAAGCTGAGTAGTCGAGCGTCTTAACCACAAATACCGCGGCAGGACCACTGTATAGGTGAGGAGATAAGAGATGACTTCATTGATGATAAGATTTAATATGTCAGCTGACTCGCTGGATGCAGCAACAACAACAAAAGAAATCCCAAAGGACACAAAAAACAACAAAGGAAATCCCAGTAGCGCTGGTCTCCTTAATTCGACCAAACGTTTCTTCGTTGTCGATGACCGAGGCTGACTCTGATTTATCATACAGCCGAGTATCTCGCGCTTTGCTATGTGAAAAATGCCTGCCGATGCTGTATTCGGCGATCATCTCATCATCTCATTATTTCAGAAACTAAAACTTTCAAATATTCGAAGGTTTTGAGCTCGTAAACCCTTTAGTCATCAATCGAGTTCATTTGATGTTAACTAAACAATACTACGCTTTTGTGCACTTAAATGATTATTCACTACACGGCGACCAAACGACCACTTTGAGATTTTACTTGCTGACGCTAGCGAACCATAAATTTACGCATTAGAACCAACTCCCAAGCTCAGATTTGTGTTCACGACTGTGAATCTCTGTGAATATTATCACTCCGTCCCCTCCCCCCCCCCCTTCCTTTTTTTTGTCGTCGTTATAAAATAAACGACCTGTTAGAGAAAGCTTTTTGAGAAGACACAGAACTGATAATGGCCAGATGCAACGATCGGTCCTCCTGAACGAAGCTCTTGATGGTCGCCGTGCATCTGCAGTGCCATTCGAAACCAAATTTTTAAGTATACCTTTTCACGCAAAGCCGTAATAACTTAAAACAAATCGTGTATACACATGGCCTTGAGAAAGCAGGCGCCGTAGATTTAACTCTTGTTTTGTAAATATTGTTCCTGACAGCGCTAGAGAAGCGTGTTATTTTGCGCCCTTAGTAGACTGAATTCTCGAAAGTTGATAAATTGGCTTCTTGGCATAATTACTGGTAATGTGGCTGGTCAAAGGCACACATATTTCACTGAATGAAAAGCAAAATAAAAAAGCATGCCAGATAACACTCCTTCCTTAATTGGAAGATCCAACGCAGAATATGTGTACTATATAGAGTCCTGAGATACATAGAGGTGATAAACAGAAAATAATATAGAAATGCGGCCTTCATGCGACTGCAGCAGTCAGTACACCTACCAAGCTGAACAAAAAAGTAACGAGTGCAATATGTCTCGGAGTAACTACATTGTGTCCACAGGTGCGGATATAGAGAGGTTCATGTATAAAGCCTGTATTTTAAATGTGAGCATCTACCCTCGCTCTTGGAGCATTTGATCAATGTCTTGTCGCACCTGTCCTTGGTGCAGAAATATGAGATTAATGTAGGCTAGCAGTTGAAAATACAGATAGCGTCTCTTTACAGGTATCAGAAGCTTCGCCCGCTTAGTCGCGAACTGTCGCTCATGCCGCAATAGCATACACTGGTTCTCCTCAGGGGGAATAAATGGAGACTTTCCTGCTTTCTTGCGCGCAATTTTTTGTGTTGCCACTAAGCCAATGCAGAATTACTCTGCTTTTTTGAAACCATAAGTAGCTCCGATACGAAGCCGGATGATTAAAGGGACTCCAGGCTAACAGTGGCAACAGAAGCTGTAACGCACTGATAAACATTTTATGTGAGTTTGATTAGACAAAATATACTTAAGGCGTTAAAATGGCATACTGCCTTCTTGAACAGATGGAAAAGGGCGCTTGTGCGCACCAGAGTACATCCTCCAAGGTTGTTGCAGTTTGTAGCTATATAATAAAAAAATAAAAAAATTGCCTTCGCTAAGATTACCTGAATTACAATTTTTGATGTCTTTTTTTTTACCAACTTGTTTTTGCAACACGTTTTTTCGAACCATTGATTGTGATTGAGGCGTCTCAATTAGTTACCGGTCTGGACGAGACGCACAGCATAATTCTATATTTGAAAATGTGGCTTCTATTCTAAGGTCCTCTTTTGCGGTCTTTGAACTTACTCCGCTGTCCAAGAAAAAGACGAAATTGTTGCATTGTTAACGTCAAATCCAATATACTTGGCCAGGCAGCTTGTACAGTCTTAAATAACTGCGAGCGCTGCTTCCGCGTTTAGTAACTGCGTAGTGATGCAGCCCACCCGCAATTCCGGGACCTGACTCATTAAATTCAGGGCAAGGCATGATTAACGAGTCACAGGAAACGATGTGGTTGGGAGGATATCGAGTGCGAAAGGCGCCGCATTGTCTGAGGTTGTCGCTCAGTCGTTCGTCGTGTAGCTAGCTGATGAGAGCGACAGGAGACAAGATAATTTCCTACAAAGCGAGGTAATGTCAGTTAAGCTACTACAGCTTCGCAAAACTATAGCGATCAGAAAAAAAAAAAAAGAAAGAAATCTTCAAACTGAAATTATCTCGCGTCGATGTTCGCTGCCTAATCTACTACAATGGATTCGTGGCTTTCGATTACATTAAGGGAAGCGTTACCGATCGAAACAAACAACAACAACAAAAAATTCCCAAACTCAAATTATCTCGCGTTCATGTTTGCCGCCTAATTTCCTACAATGGATTCGTGACTTTCGATTACAGACTCAGGTGAAGCGTTCTCGTTAACTTAACTAGCTAATGGGATGTGAATTCTACCTGACATAAAGGTGAGTAAGCTTCTGGTCTCTATGCGAGAAATGGGCGCTCCCGGTCATAAACGGCACTCCGGAATGCCTCGAATAACTCTTTTGAAGACTATTTTGCGCTCGTGTTTTTCAGTACAGGTTTCACTTGGTCGCATTGTACTATTTTTTAAGATCAATCATCGTAGCTGCTACGTTAGAAGTAACACACCCAAAGACTCGTCTTCAGTAGAAATTATTTTATAGGAAAAATTCAATTTAATAAGAAACGCTAGAATGAGCGATGTCATGCGGAATGGTTTCTTAATGGATGTTAAATAAATAAGCCTTTTGTGCACCGTAGACGTGCCCACAAGTTTGGTTTAGTGCAGTAAAATTAAAGGCCAAACTTTGGAATAAATGAACTTTAAGGAGCTATAAAATACTGCATTGTAGAAAGGAGATAGGGGAAAGAAAACTTTATATTTAACGAACTTGAAAGAGCAATACATTATCGCATGGTAAGAAGGCGATTAATTTCTTTATTCTGATTAGTTTCTCAGATTTTGAAACATAGACATAGTTGCGATAAATAACTAGCAAAGCCGGAAGTCGGAATAGCTAGCATTGCAGTCGCTTTACACGTTTATTAACTCACCACTTGAAATGCCAACGCAAGCAGAAATATTTCAATGTTTTGCCTAAAAGCTATTGTGCTGCATTTTCAAAAGGAAACGCTTCAGTTCTCCCTTAGTTCAAATGTAGCTTGCATTCGTCGCTAGCCATGAGTGAATATCATGTTTAATTCTCTCATTGGGCAACACAAAAAAAAAAAAAAAAAACAGGAGGGGAGAAACGCCCTTGTGTCACCTGTCCTATCTTCTCGTGTTCTCCAACTAGAACATTTGAAAACGCAGATCAAGCAACTGTGTCCCCGTGTTAGCACTGTTAGCTCTACATAAAACCGCTGCACGCATATTCTGGAGCGGTAGCCAATTTGAATTGTAACCAATGTTTTACTATTGGATCTTTTGTTACAGGATATCTCGAGGGTTGTTTGAACACATTATTTTCGTTTTATCGGTTTATTTGGGGTGCCTAGTGTTAAGATTACAAGCTATGAGAATAATGAACAGCAGCGAATATGGCGCAGGTCAAGTGTTGGTGTCCTTGCGTTTCAATCTATTCATTAAACTGTGCCTTCTAAGTTCTTAATAAAAGGAATTTTTTCTTACTGCTATCCTTTTTGTTTTCGCATCGTTTTCAAACTGCCAACGCCTCCTTCGATTCTTATGAATATTGCATGCTTTAGCTGCTGCAAAAAGGTAAATACTTGAAACACATACATGCACATGTGCATACATGAGAGCGGGCGTGTTCGTGCGTCTGTAATATCGTTGTGGATGGATGGTTGGATATTAGAAGCGTCCCCTTTGAAACGGGGTGGTGGTAGTCATCACCATACTCAGCCTTTCTTTCTTTCTTTCTTTCTTTCTTTCTTTCTTTCTTTCTTTCTTTCTTTCTTTCTTTCTTTCTTTCTTTCTTTCTTTCTTTCTTTCTTTCTTTCTTTCTTTCTTTCTTTCTTTCTTTCTTTCTTTCTTTCTTTCTTTCTTATGTTTTTAACTTAGATAATCAGTGGTGCTGGCTGAAACTTACTCCCTCTTGTTGATGAATGATTACAAGAAACCTCCTTTTTTAAATTAAACTGAAGTGATCACATCGTGAAGACAAGGGGCTTTATTGCCAGGTCAACAGCAAACCGAAGCGCTCTTCACTCAAGCATAAATGCCACGAATCTCATACTTCAGTTAACGGAACGAAAACAAAGTTAAACTTTTCATGTATGCCTCTTTTTTTTTTTGGGGGGGGGGGGGGGGGGGGAAGGGTGGAGGTGGGGGAACTTGAAAGATGTCCTGTTTGGCAGCAAAAGGGCCTGGATAGTAGTCATTGTGATCATCGATAAGGTTCAATAAGGATCCTTGTTCCTGACGAAATGTATAAAGAAATGGTCCCTACTGCCCTATGTAATCAAAATGTAAACAAAAGTTTGTGCAAACAAAGTTACAGGAATGGACTACCTCTACGTAAGGCAGCTACTTGCTTTTTTGGGCTTTAATTGTAGGACACACACAAAACTAAAAGGCTAAGCTTAAATCAGATTTTTTATGGAGCTATTGGCAGCATGTAAATATCTGCACAAATTTCAGAACAATAAAGGTTATTTCCCGCTAATAATCTACGAATATTAAACAAAATAAATACAAAATTCGGTTCGCAAAGTTTCACCGCATAATACGACAAACGGTACAGGGAATATAGGTTGGGCTTAGTATTTTCGCGCCTGCTTCAAGGCTGGCTTCACGGAAGAAAAGCTCCGTGCGTTAGAAAAAAATTTCGATGAAGGCAAAACAAAGAGGCTTCCGTATGCTGTGCGATGTCAGCGCACGTTAAAGATCCCCAGGCCCGTTAAAGATCCCTAAAATAGAGGCTATAACTAAAATATCGCACAGTAAACGAGTAACAACGTGCATGTACGCGGATGTGGATCGCCAGGGAAAGGAGCCCATAGAACAGTGTCATTAGCGCCCCAGCGTCATACCTCATGCCTTTAAAGACGTAGCATATGTAAGCCCCCCTCCCACTTCCTATATTTATCCAAGCGCTCTTGTCGCCCGGCTGTTTCGACTGGTCTCAACCAAAGGAGCAGGAAGAACTCCTTATTTAAAAAAGGTCCAAACTGGCGCGTGCTAAACATTCAGAAGGACAAGCAAGCGGCATCAACAATGTGAAATTCCCGCTAACAGGAATCCCTTTTCCCTTTCTACTAACACTCACTTTAACTCACGTAACTACTTTGAAACGCGTGCCGCACGGGCTCAGAGAGGTAAGCAACGCGTCGGGGCGGCTGTCTGAACAAACGATCACGAGTGTTTTCGCTTGAGTAAACATTCGCTCTCGCGACTGTTTGTTCAGGCGTTACACAGGAGGAATTCCCAAGCCTCATCCTTTGAAGGAGTGCGTAACGGCGCGTAACGAGAATTGATGCTACGTTTGTTATTCTTAAGCAGGAGTAGACACATCCACGGCCCAAACAGTGCTTCGGAAGCCTTTCCTCGGTCACTGAAAAAGGTCGTTTATACGCTTCCGGTCTCCGCGTCCTCCGTCCCACTTCTTGCTTCTTACCAGTCGCACCCGCTGATGAAGGCTGACATACTTCCTCCGTGCACCCACTACAATAAGGCACTGGAGCCGGTACTGTGTTTACCAGAGACCCGGTCATTTCTTTAAGGTAACGGCACATGTACGATAGCGCGAAGAGCGCCGCCTTGCCTTGCAGCGCATCGGTGGTTCCATACTAACTGAAAGCGTTTACACTGCACCAGTCGGCACTGGTTCGGAAATTCTAAGTGTCTGGATAAACAGGGTGTAGGGCGTTTGGGCCACCTGTTTGAGATGTCTTCGTTCAGGTCGTGTACGCTTTCGCAGCTTCCGAGCGCGGAGCGAATATCAGCGCGATGGCATGGGGGAACAGGTTAGTAGCATTGTTATAATCAGTGCCGTGAAGCTAGAATGTTGCTTGCCGGGACAATGGTCTCTTGCCTTATTTTTGACAAATTTGACGATTCTAAATTTTGATACTGGTTACATAGTTGAGTGCGATTTCCGCACTATTGCGCGAACAGATGTAAGGAGTATGCAATAATACTGCTCAAGGTTGTTTCTTGAGCACTCTCTCCGTGTGCAGAAATCACTGAACAGTACATTATGTTGAGGGCCCCACTAAGAGTTCTCACCATAAGATTGTAAGGCTGGTACTGGTTAGAATGCAAGTCACTGTTTTCCTCTGGCATCTCTATCCGAAAGAAAGCCCAGATGTGTGCCAGAAAGTTGTGCAAGTTTTCGGAGCTAGTGTTCAATAAATTTTGTAATAAGGGAGTAATTATTCTTTGACATTCACCTAACTGCAGCCATACGGCTGCAAAGGAAAGCTATACAGCTGTCTCAGTAACTTAGTAGTTGAAGAAAGTTCGTCCTGATCCGGGAATCGAACCCGGGACCACCGCCTTTCCGGGGCAGTCACTTTACCAACTGATCTTAACCAGGACGGTCAGCAGATCAGACGGTAGAGCGAGAGCGAATTGATCTATAACTGGAAGTGGGAATGATGATCGAATATTTATGGGAATCCCCCAAGGTGGAGTAGATTTCTAATAAGGAAGTAATTATTCATTGACATTTGCCAAAGTGCAGTCATACGGCTACAAAGAAAAGCTATACAGCATTGTCAGAAACTTCGTAGTTAGTTTCTGAGAAAGCTGTATAGCTTTCCTTTGTAGCCGTATAGGTGTGCTTTGGTGAATTCCAATGAGTAATTACTCCCTTATAACAAATGTACTTCACCTTGGGGGATTCCCCTAAATATTTGATCAACACCATTCCCTGTAGCAGAATGAAATCGTTTTTCCTGCTCAATGTGGTTCTTTTTCTTCTATCTTTTGTTTTGTTCAAGTTGTTAATAGATATTTATCTTCTCTTGTCCTGTTTGCCAGCGCATCATTACGGAAAGGTCCGATTCGTAATGACTAACGAGCGGTCAAGCTGCTACCTATATTTAAATCAGATTAGCGTTTCTCCCCTCTTAACTCTCGACCCGAATCAATAACCAGAACATTTGAAAACTGCTTGAGCATATCATTGATGTCAAAGTTATTAACTACGATAACATAATTTTCAAATGTCAGTGAGGTTTCCGCAACGTTTTTTAATGTTACACAGAACTAGATGGCATTGTTAATGACTTTAAAATCACCCGCTTAAAGAGGGCTTTCAGGTCAGCCTTATGTTTCTGGATTGTTCAAGAGCTTTAGATCGGATCCCTTATAATAGACGACTGAAACTAGCTCAGCTCATCGTCAACCCTATTGTGCTTGTCTAGATTAAGGTCATTTTTTTTACGTACAAACCTGAGCTCCCCTCATGTTAATCACTCAAACTCTACTGCTCATGTGGTGTACCCGAACGAATTGTGATCATTCATTTGTTTTTTAAACTATATTAATTATTCATCTACCTGTGTAAATTTAGAGTTCATCTTTTCGTGCACGGCCTTGTAATCTTTTGCGACATTACTAATTATAGCGACCCTCAATCCATACAATCTGACCTGAACGCAGTGAGCTCATGGTGATCATCCTGGTTAATGACGTTAAGCATTTTTGAACCAAAAATTACATTTTTCATTCGTCGCACCAGCTCGTATTCTAACCACGTGCATTCTTTACGGTAATACTGTAGAACTAACAACATCATCCGAATAATATGGGGTGCACCTTCAGTTTGACTTAACATGGCATCACCATATCGAGCTCATCCAAGCGTCGGCTAACCTCTCAGATGGTTTTCTTAAACCTAACCGCAAACACACCTTTATTAACGATAAAAAAACTTCCTTATAACACTCTAATACGCCCTAAAATTTAAGATGCTGCGACTATTTGGGACGCCGATCGAGCCTACGTTACCACAGACATCGAACGCTGCAGAATTATGCTGGGCGGTTGATATTCCTGTTTCGTAAGAGTTACTGCATTAAAAAAGCGTGCCGAGCTGGAATGTTTATTACATCATCGTAAACATGCATGTTTCGATTCTGTCGATTTATGCCCATGTATCTTTGCCTGCGCTCTTCTTTGATTTCGTAAATTTTGTCTTCTATTCCACCCGCTTTGTAACGCCTGACCAGGGCCTTGAGGTTATTACAAATAAATACATTAGCACTTTTTCATAATCTTTATCAATATAAATTACTTCGCAGTGATTTGTTTCAGTTACTTCATGTCATCTTGCCACGACGTGATCCTTCTTTCAATGTTCAACGCGTGAAGTGTCAGTCGTCGCATACTTCCGCTGCTTCATCGCCTACTTTTCGAATGTAGCCGCACCACTGAACCGCCTCAAGCGGGTGATACACAGTTAATGTGGGGCGCCGAGCAACAAGAGGCTATTGCGGAGCTGCGCAGATGACTGCAAAGAACCCCTGTTCTTGCGCACTTTGATGAAGACGCTGACACCAAATTCCCCACTAACGCCAGCAACATCGGCCTCTGCGCTGTACTCGTTCAACACCAAGCTTGCTTAGAAATGCTCATTGCGTATGCCAGCCGCACGCTCTCCCGGGCTGGAACGAACTATTGCATTACGGAAAACGAATGCTTTGCGGTTGTGTGGGAAACCATAAAATTTAGGCCTTACCTCTATGGCCGCCTGTTTAAAGCGGTTAGCGACCACCATTATTTGCGCTGCCTGGTCAATCTTCGCGACCCATCGGGCCGCCTACACGATGGAATATTCGCCTTAAAAAATTAGATTAAACCATGATGTATATATCTGGACAGAAGCACGAAGATGACGCGCTCTCGCGGGCACCCATGGCATTAGTCGATAACATCACGGATGACAACAGAGGTTTTCTTGGGCTAGTGAACGCCTTAGATGTAGTGACCCAATAGCTAGCTGACCCAGACCTACGACCTGTCATTGACAACCGGGAGGGTCGCGCTGCTGGCGTCCCTCGCCAGTTTGGTAGGAACCTGTCTGCATTCCGTCTCCGGAACAGCGTTTTATTCAAGGAAAACTCCAGCACTGTTGACTGAGGGCACCTCCCCTTCGTGCCGGCCGACCTCAGCGCCGATATCTTTTACTTGCCACGATGAAGCTACCTCCGGCCTCTTGGGCTTTGCACGCACACTCGCTCGAGTTCGTCAAGCATGTTATTGGCCTAAACTTTCTGACACCCTCCATCGCTACGTCAGAGGTTGCCGCGAGTGCCAACGACGAAAGGCGTTGGTCTCTCAAGCCCGCGGGTGGGCTCCAACTTATTACGCCGCCTCGGACGCCGTTTGACCGAGTCGGCATCGACCTTCTGGTCCCTTTCCGCTGTCATCGGCTGGTAACAAATGGATTATAGTCGCGACCGACTACCTCACACGGTATGCGGAAATCAAAACTGTGCAGCGTGTCGCATCATTTGAAATCGCTCAGTTCTTTATGCAGCAAATCATGTTGCGTAATGGCGAACCGTCCCTAGTCACCGATCGAGGCACCGCGTTTACGGCATAGCTCATGCACGACGTGTTTGAGCTTAGTCACACAAGCCACCGCAAAACCACAGTATATCACCCGCAGACGAATGACCTCACGGAGAGGCTAAAAAAGAAAATAATCGGCCGACATGATCGCAATGTACATAGACTCGCAACACAAAACCTGGGATGAAATTCTCCTCTGCATCACATATGCCTACAACACGGCCACCGAAGATATGACGCGTTTTACACGATTTCACCTTGCCTACGGGCATGACGTTCACATGATGCTTGATGCCATGCTTCGGTACTGCACTGATGATTATCCGCTCACGCCAGATGCCGAGCAGTTCGCACATTGCCTGAGGAAGCACGTAAACTTACACGCCTTCACATTCAGGTAGCAGAGCAGGTATGCACGCCCCTACAACCTCCGTGATCGGCACGTCGTATACCAGCCTGGAGAGAAAGTTTGGGTGCGGACACCAGAGCGCCGGCCGGGCTCATGTGACAGACTGATCTCACGCTACCGGACCTTACGAAGTTTTGCGTTGTGTCACGAAATTGACACACGAAGCCCTTTCAGCTGGCACTGTGCAGCCCTCGCGTCGGTAACCGCACTCCTACATAGTGCACGTTGTGCGCATGAAGCCGGCCGTATTTCACGCGGTAATGTGCAATGTTCCTCCCCGCCTCCGATGTCTATTCTTTTCCTGTGCTGATCGTTTCTTTTCGTTTGTATCATCCATTGCTCGTGCTCAGCCTCAGTTTTTCTTTTTTTTTCTTTTTAGGAAGGGGAGTAATACACCTGGTGTTCCTGGTATTCTCAGGTGGCGCCTGAAAGAAAAGGACGTTGAAGCGGGTTCGCGCGCTGTCGGCGGAACGATGCGTCCTCACAAATCATCGCCTTTGTTTTTCGTGAAGTCGACCTGTTTTCCGTGACAATATAAACACAAACAAAACTGGCCGCATCTTACGCCTCGAGCGCAGGTTTTCTTTCGCTTCTAACATTTAGGCCGCCTTTTTGGTGTCTTTTCGTGATAAAATTTTGCAAGCAGTTGGACAATAAAACATGTGGTATGATTTAGACATGTAACCATATGCGTATTCGTCGTGTTTGAGATCTCTTGCGTGAGGTGGTGCTGTTACCTACGAAAATAGGCTGGGGGGGGGGGCGATAATTGTTCTGTGTACTGATATTGCGTCCGCGCGTGTGTGTGTGTGTGTGTGTGTGTGTGTGTGTGTGTGTGTGTGTGTGTGTGTGTGTGTGTGTGTGTGTGTGTGTGTGTGTGTGTGTGTGTGTGTGTGTGTGTGTGTGTGTGTGTGTGTGTGTGTGTGTGTGTGTGTGTGTGTGTGTGTGTGTGTGTGTGTGTGTGTGTGTGTGTGCGTGCGTGCGTGCGTGCGTGCGTACGTACGTACGCGAGTGAGGGTAGGTAGGCGATGGGTACGTGGTGGCATCAGGAATAGCACGGTTAAAAGAAAGGGCCACATTGGACTTCTGCCTCACGAGGCAGACTTAAGATTGTGCGATAGCGGAACGAACCTCCTTTTTTGAGTTGCAGAGGAATGTGCGTAATTTCTCGGCCATAACGAGCGGCAGGATTCCTCGCGTACTGTCGACATTGTTTGGGGTCGTTTCGATATCCCGAGATTTCAGTAAGATTCTTTTTAGATACTTTATTTTGGTTTCGAGGGAGATCTGCGAACGTGCTGTTGATGAAACTTAAGTCGAACGCTTTCACGGCGCGGCCTGCAAACTCATTGCATGATAAACATCCGAACCAAATACCTCAACTCAAGTTGTTTCATTACTCGACTTAAGTTGTTTCATTACTCAAACGCATTTCCAAGCAATTATTACGTGCAGATATGCCCAGTCCCTGGTGGACAACGTTGCGGGCAAAAGCAATAACACTGTAGCGAGGTGGTACTTTTTGAATTCGTTGTCTGGATATTGAAGCTCATCTTCGCGAGGCCGCTACATGTGAGATACACGCAACCTATTATTACCAGCCTGCGTTGTCAACAATTACGTACACCGAAGGAGGTGCGTTGGAAATGCTGTTTTCTATATTCCGGAATTTGCCACAAACACAGACAGCAACCCTTATGCTGTGAAGCTGGGTCGTAATTAGTTACGTTCTGGCTGATAACTATAGGCTGCAACGTGGAGGAGACGCACACTTGCCGGTAAACATGGTTCCTTTCGGGAAAAATGAAAAGTGCGATTATTTAGAATTTTGCTTTTTAGTGTGGCCATATTGCTGTAAGCTGTTTCCATACTTCCTCACTTTCTCGACCTTGTGCTAGGAGCATTTAGCCATGCTTAGCTTTTGGTTACGTCCAAGGGTGGAACAGGTTTACTTTTATAAGCTCTTCGACTCGTAATCTCTTGGTACTTTCACTTCAGATTGAAGCACTGATGTAAGGAAAAAGAAACAAAATTAGCTGGTTTATCTTTTTTAAACCTAGTTTGTATGCGAAAGCGTCATTATTCATGATTACATGCGGTAAAGGTCTTTATTTTTATAAGGCAGTCAAATGGCGCAGGAAGATTCGGAAGACGCCAAGAAGAAGAGGCACATGCGCAGTAGTGGCCTGTGTCCAGCACGATGACCGTGGCTCTACGTGGCTTTCGCTTCGAAATCTCTACTGCCCTGTCCAGCTAATAGGAGCTGTAAAGACTCAAGAGAGATGTTCAGCGAGAAATAAGCAGTTAGAATCAACACTTATTAGTAGGAAAAACTAGTACTCCGTAGCTTTACATTTATGCTTCACGGGAAATCAAAAGAGACAAAATGTCACCATTCCTTGGTGTTATCGACACGCTGAACAGTTTTTGTTTCTTGTAAGCGTCGCGGTCGCAGTAAATGTTGTACTGATGTTGTCTACCAAAGAAGCGTAATGATACACTAGCTGAATATTACTTCATTTAATGCGTCAACTACATTTACCACAGTGTAGAAAGAAAAATGAGCAGGTAGACCGCAGACCCGAGGCCACTAAAAGCAGAGAAGTATGAAGGTCAAAGCATTGTTTCCTTGTTCACATAATTTATTGTCACATTACATATCGTCTCGGTACCCCTCATTTACTATACCCTAGTCTAGAAAAAAAAAAGCAAATAGATCCCAGACCCGAAGAACAATGAAAATTGACTATTTGCGCCAATTTTTTTCTTTGTACTCAGCTCACTTAATTTATTCTGGACATTACATTTCGCTTCTATGTGCGCCAATTTGTTTCTTTGTACACTGTTCACTTATTAATTGAGGACATCGCATTACGTCTGCGCAACCGTTAAGCTTGCTTCACGACTATATAACCAAAACATTCTTACGGGAGTGAATCCAGACCAGGAAATTTTTCAAATAAGGATTTGTACCCATCATATCAGCGAAAGCTTCAGTATCGCCGCAAACCACGGAACGCGTTATTTGTTGTTATTTTCTATACTTGCCAGCGTGCAGCTTATGGCTGAGATTCTAACGCGCCGAGCAATCTTACTCACGCTCAGTGCCACCGAAACGCGGCTTTATCATTTTAATGCCGTTGAACCCATCCCGCGGTCTAAGCCATATCTGAGCTTTGGGCAACTACGCAGCGGATACATGGCGAACACTAAACGGCCGAGATAGGTAAGTAAAAAGAAGTTAAAATATTATTATAAATATGCCACGCTTTTTCTTACGCAAGAAACGAAAACTGCATTCATTCCTGCGCGTGAATATAATATTTACTTTTTAGTTTTTTTGACGTAATCTTATTTTTTGGGCTTTAATATTTTACCACACAGTTCGTAGGGGGCCTTTGCATTGTTCATCATCATCATCGAGTTGATTCCGCTAGCAATAGACAGCTGCACGCGTTTTCTTCCAAGTAACGGGACCTGTTGCATTGACCTTGCACTTACCTTGAAAAGAATCACACAGGTCTCAGTTCGTTCAGGGTATTGATGACATCCAATACACACCCGCCAAAATTGTATCATGAAATATACACCATAACGTTATACTTATATGGTACAACGTTTTCGCGGAAGGGAAGAACTTGCATGTGAATATAGGGACGGCTTCCGAAGAGTGATTGGCTCGTCTTCACAATAAAATAGGAAGCTTACTGAGGCCGTCACGTCAAAGTCGCAGCTTGTATTACGAAGAAATGTTTAGACCCCACGCAACAGTAATAAAAGCGCATACCTGAATCAATAGCAACATTGAACAAAAATAATTTCAAGTAGCGCACTCACTTTTGCAAGCATTTACGCCAGTCCATTTCTTCCCTGTTGATGCCGGCGTTGCCACGACGTAATACAAGCGACATTTACCACTACTTCATTTACTCAAACCTATATCGAAGTGTACACGACACACATCAATTCGGCGTCCCGTTCAAAAAACCACAGCACAAAAACGCAGCACAGCATAAGGAGATAGCGTTATACACCGCACGAAAACAAAGGCAGCATGGCGCCATCGCACCTCTCCGCAACTGAACTTCGGATTGGTTCGGATTGACCTATCGGTGGCTTTTCTGACATTTTTTAAACGCCGCTTACTAGACGGATTTTCGGTTTTGGAAGCCAGCTAGTTTAGGCGATATTTCTTTATTTCCGTTTTTGAAAGGCAGCGTATATATGTATAGTCTGCGTCCAGGGCTCTAATTAGGCACAAAACAGGTACGCTGGGGAAAGTGGTTTTTGCACGCATCTGCCGCCATCATAAAGGCACGGTCTGGTTCTGTACTGTCTTTGAAGAGAGTGGTTAAGCGGATTATTCTAGTCCTGGTTATTTGGCTTTCAATAGGGCTTTTAAACGTGCGCTTGGATCATTCTGCGCCCCCCTCCCCCCCCAAAAAAAAAGAAAAAGAATCGACGCACCAAGCAAACAATGAAATCCGCAGGTGCCGCAAATGCGCTATGTTAACTCAAACAAAGGGATTAGCACTGGCAAATTTTTTTAGATCTTGCTGCATTTAGTTCCCGATCAAATTTCGAATTGTGTTTTGTTGGTTTTCTAAAACTGCCGTTTTTTATTTGTTGTTATTTATGTAACTCCACTCCCCTCTATAATGCCTTGGCGATTGTGGGTACGGAAAATAAATAAATATAAACACAAAATAGAGTAGCAATGTCATCAGAAATTACTGTATTCCTGTAGACGCCAGGGAATGTCACTTACATAAATCAAGACGTAGCTGAGGGAAATATACATAAAACACTTGCTTTTTTGAGAGGCACATGCTCAATTCTGTGGTCGGTGCCACAGACTTCTTCGTTTCTTCGTAAATCTTTGTTTATTAGTTTGAATGGACGGAGCAGCTTGGAGGACGAGGACAATAAAGCGTCCTCATCGAATTTACTTCCCACCCTATCAAGGTAGGTAATATATGATTTTGGGCACAGGGGAGAACTTCGAACGTCCTCAGCTCATGTTTATATGTCTTGTGAACACGTGTACTAGGGAAAAGATGCTTCTACACGGGCTCCGAAACTGTCTGGAGAAGGACGGACTGGAACACAGGAAAACCAAAAGCAATCCACTTGAAGCGGCAAAACTGGTCTGCACCACCCATGTGTGAACAATTCTTAGCGGTCGACGACCTCTGGTGGAAAGAGACGGTTCGCCTTCAACGGGCTTCGAGTGTAAATAATGGTGCGATAAAAAGACCGCCTTTGAAGCCCAACATAGGGGGTCTCGTTAATCAAAAAAGCTGATATCTGTGTTATCAAGGACTAGCTGCAAATTTACAAATCTCTAATTGCACGTAGGCATGAATCTTTTATAACGTAAAGTTAACTATGAAATTTAGGTAACTAGCTGTCTGGATGATGTGACGGATCTTTTTGTGGTGTGTGCCAAAGCTTACATTGCAACGCTGCAAACGTAATCGCAAACTTAATACGTAAAACTGCTACATTTGAAAACTAGTATTGGATACCGCAAGCAACAAAGATATATCACGCTGCCATTCTATCACAACTCTTGCGTCATGCATATGAAATTTATGACGACATGGGGTTCCGTACTCTTTTTCTTTGTTTCAAATTTTGAGACCACGTGAGCCACATTTTAAAAATTCTGGTGCTCCTTCAATAAGTGCCTTCCTTTTGAACAAACCAGCAGCGAGAGCATAGATTGGCGGTGATTGCTCGGGGGTCTCTAAGAAGATTCTCAGTTCCTCGCACCACTATTTAAAAAAGAAAACACAATTCTGCTCTAAAGTGATCGCATTCTCCAAGGTCGCCTTATAGGAAACTCTTCGATGTTGTTTCAAAACTGAGCCATTTGAAGTGAACGACCATCCTTCATATATAATAGAAACAGTTCTTTTCTGTTTTCGCAAAGCTGATAGGAGGGGAAAGATCCAGAAATTGGAAATATTCAAGCATAAGATAAATGAATGATTGATTAACTTGACGCTAGAGACAGGAACAACCACTTACAATAAAAAAAAACAACAAAAAAAAAACAAAGTTGGCGCCACTCATTGGCATTGTCGTTTTAATCCATGATCTCTTCGCAATAAAATTATTACGCTACTAATTTCACACTGATCAACAGCACACATAAAGCAAACCTCTGCGCTTCGTTGGTTTTCAGGACTGTTGACATCCTGATTCCGCAAATGAAAATGGTGAGCTGGGAATGCGAGTGGGCAGGAAAGTGAACAGCAAAATCTTCAGGAACATCTGTGCAGCATGTTGATGAAAGATAGGGGTTAAAATGCTATTCAGAATAGAAAATTACACAATCGGTGAGTTTAAAACACGCTGTACAGAAATATTTTTACATTTTGGAAACACTTCTAGTTGATAATCACTTTTTATCGATATTGCCAGTCTTCAAGGAAGGCCTTAGCAGGAGTGGGCCGTACAAAGTAGTCAATGAACAAAAAAAAAAGGAGTCAAAAACGGACAGCAAAAAGCACATTAAGTAAAATTAAATCTGGGTTGCACTTTCCGCTAACGCGAAAGTAACTATAAAGAACGATATTTTTCATATCACTTGCAAACAAACCATGTAAGCCTACTGAAGAGAACGAGATCACCGCCAAATGGTTTTATGACGTTGGATGCGTGCACCACTTGGCTGTTGCTGAAGGCCACGCTATGACTTTTTTAATCATTCCGGCTCACTGCGGAAATCTAGCCAACGAGAGAGCACACAAAGCGGCCCGCAAATATCTACAGCATCATAACTATAGGCGCATCTTTTTCATAAAATCAGAGGCGTACCAACTCGGCAAACGATATACCCAGGATGAGAAAAACCGGCTCTGGAACTGGCTAAGTCATCACTACCCCTTTCTCCATTCCGTCGTCCCACATCTCAAATCTAGACTAGCACTGAGGCTTCCGCGTCATCTAGAAACAAGATTGAGACTGTACTTTATATTCTCCTCATATTTCCAGTGTACGCCAACGAACGTGTACACTATGAACAATGCATGCAGTCTGTCACCGAATTGCCACTCACAGTGGGCTCTATATCAGCTCCTTTAGGCTCTTAC
This sequence comes from Amblyomma maculatum, assembly GCF_055883805.1. Lineage (NCBI taxonomy): Eukaryota > Metazoa > Arthropoda > Arachnida > Ixodida > Ixodidae > Amblyomma > Amblyomma maculatum. Next base: position 80,800,794 of record NC_139347.1, read on the forward strand.
CGCAAACAGCCACGCGCACTGGCATTCTTAGTTGCCTATTAAGACGCCATTGGTGTTTTAGGCAAAACTCTAAATTGCCCGTTCCCTTCATCGCCCCATTACCGCAGCAGTTTGAGTGTGTTGGCTATTCATGATAGAAATGTAAAGACAAGAACAAAATGTCTTTATTTTCTCCATGTGTTTCTCTGCGCTGAACACTTCCATCATGATCACCCCGCTGTACATGCACATTATTCGACTTCTCTCTCATCCAAAAAGCCATCATGCAATGAAGTATTATCTTAAACCCATCTTAAAAGACCACACTCTTTTCTAACCCTCCTTCCTTCTTTTTTCCCCAAATTAGCCCACCCTCTGCACACAGTAGCCTGTCAACGAATATTCACGTAGGCTAAAATCTCTCTTTCATCTAAGAGTTCTCTTTCTCTTTCTCGCTCACTGTGCGATCGTATTTCTTCGCTACAATTGCGATTGAGTAATGTGAGAAACTAAACCAAAAGCTAGTTTTACTCTACCAGTGTGTCCGTTAAAGTGTATGCAATCATCGACACTCGCCTCAATAATTTGTGAGACCCACTTCACTTAAAGCACTTGCTGCTGGGCTAGTTGGTTTTGGTTCATATTTAAAATAGTTTAAGGCGCAAAAAGCAGACAAACACAAAAGGTAAGTGACAGGACGAAGCGCCAACTCCCAACTGATTTTAATGCATGCAAGAAAACGTACTTAAATAGTTTTGTAGTCACATGCGTAGGTGTCACCTAAAGCTCAGGAACGACCTGATAAGGCGCGCTCCAGGAATATCTTTTCACAGTTATATAAAACAATTGATGTGTCGCTTACGCACATGTCGCCTTTCTTTTTGATATAAAACGCTTCTATCAATTCCCTGGCATTCTTATCTTTGCTTTTGCCCAGAATGCGCACATCAGTGAAGCATGGCTCACAATTGCGGGACTGGCATTCATTAATGTGCTTAGTTATATGGGTGCCTTCCTTGTTCTGTTGTACGTTTCTCTCATGTTCCCTCGTCCGCTCATTCAGGCACCTGCCTGTTTGACCTATGTAAGAGTGGCCGCAAGACAGGGGGATTTCGTAGACAACCCCTTCAGCACATTTCATGAACGGTCTCCTGTGGTTCGTTCCGCAGCCTCGTTCCTTGGTATTTTCTTTATCGGTACGGGAGCAAAGACCACCTAGCTTTCTCGGTGCTGAAAAGGTGAGCCGCACACCATAGCGGCTGGCAACTTTTTTTCAAATTATGGGCCACACGATGCACGTATGGCACCACCACTGGTCTTACCTCATCTCGAGGGACCTCCGGCCTAGCTCTACTAGTGCCCTTCTTTGTCTTGTTTAGGAGACATTCAGCCACCGCGGTCACGAGCAGCCGGCTTCCCCCGTTCGCTCGTGACCGCGGTGGCTAATAAGGGTGCCGAATTCTATACCCACAATATTGGCAGAGCAATCTTGGGCTTACAACGTTGTCCACGGTGCAGCTCGCTCCAGAGTTGAAAGCAATATTGTGTTTGCCCCATTTGACTATTTTATCTCCGCTATAATTTCGCAACGTGCATCTAGCATGGCCCCACGTAAAAGAGTCAAAGGTTGCTGCATGTTTCGCAACGTTTCAGCCAGCTGGCGCAACCCTAGAACAATCAGGATTAGAGACGATGCTCATATTGGAGCCAAGTGCGAAAAAGAGCGCAACACTGCGAGTAACAAAAGAGTTGCAGCTGCCCCATTTGGAAGCATTTCAGGCGAGCCGTCACCAGGAAAGTGCTACCTGGGAAAAAACGTAAGCGAAAAGAGCCAAACAAAGGATGTAATCTTCGGGAACGCAGGGGAGAATTTAGAAGAAGGTTTCTTCTTGCTGGCTATTCGGAACTCTGTCACCGTATTTCGCAACCAGAGAGCCCTCTCGGGAGAAGCTGCCGTAGATTCTCGTTCGCAAGCACTACTGGCGTTTCCACGTTTAGTTCGGGACGTAAGGTTCCAAAGGGAGATCTATAGGTTTAAAGGTATTTATATTAAATAACTAAATAAACAAATAAAAAATGATCTTTCAAATTCTCTCCCCCCCCCCCCCCCCCGCTCTCTTTTTTTTTTATACAGTGCCGAAAGAAGTGTAATTGAGAGGCCGAAAGCGGCTTAGGGGATTCATGCCGTAAAATGACTTCAATATTCTAGTACTAACAACACTTCATACCTGAAGGTCATGTAATGGGTTTGCAACTAAAACCGACAGCTTCATACGTTTTGAGAGCTCTGCGATGCCTCTATACAAAGTAAAATAAATGGTGAATGGTGGCATAGTTGACAGTAGTGCATAATGTTTTTTTTTTTTTTTTTTTTTTTTTTTTTTTAACAGAGAAGCTTTTACTTCATTCCATTTCCTTCATTTAGCGCATTTTTTTCTGCTGCGGCCTTCGGAAAGCTTTGTAAAATTATTTATGTTATATCAGTGCTACCAAAAGCACAAACACTTTGTGTCATAAATTTTTCTTTCCCAATTTAACATTTGGTACGAAGCGTCAGGTCTAGAATGCTAATAAGACGTATGCTTTCTTCGAGTGCAGCTCTCAAAACGGAACATATTTCAGTTTATAGAATCGTTATTTTCTTCTCTGCTCGCTTTTGTGAATCAACCAGAAAATAAACAAAATCATTCGGCCCAGAATAGCTTGTATTGAAGTTTTCTAATTTTCCAGGTCAAAATATAACTCTCTGTTATGGCAGGTGGCATGTCAATCTGATTATTGTAAAATAAAAACTATACTGGCAGCTTTTGTTTTTCGGGGCTCAAGAAGCGGATATGCTTTTTCAAAGTATGTTTTTGCTCCCTCTGATCGGGGGCATATTTACACATCATGCCCAGTGTAGACGGCAGCTGCAGACCTTTGGTAGTGCGATTAGGTGGCATGATTTTGCATGAAATTCTCCGAATGGGCATTGAATAGTCAAAGGCGCCTGTGGGGAAAGATAAATGTTTAAGTGGTAGTACTTGTTGCAAAAAATGAAGAGGAATAATAATTGATCTAAAACGCTTGACTTAAACAAGAAACTTGGCTATAGAAGGAACCTCGGAATAAAACCTAAAAATTAGTCGATAGTCATGGAAAATAATAAAAGACTTCATTGCTGTCCATTCTTGTTCTTAAGATAAAAAAAAATAGAAGAGAAAGGCTACAGTACCACTAAGACGTATATGACGCTTAACCATCAAAGTTCATTTCTGTGGCTCGCACGATGGACCATTAAGAGTTTATGTGCTTCTCATCTATTCGCATACGTGTTAGGACAAATAGTTGCAGTGTAGCGCACAATACCCACTGTGTCGGTGACTTGAATTGCACCATATTTTCTACAGTATACTCCGGCCTGCTGCTCCTGTTTTACGATGATATCTGTACACGATGCACCCAATGGTCGCGCTCTTATCAGTTATATGTCGTAATAGACTGGTTGCCCAAATGACCACCTTGCGTTTTTTTACCGATTCAGACCTTTTATAAAGTTTAGTTGAGTTGAGTTGTATGCTACAGGTGGAATTAACCTTGCTTTTTCTGCTGGCAATCGCTCCACCGTAGCGTCACCTATGTTTTAAGACAAAGTCCTAATATCTGTAAATTCTGCCCCACTATGCACAAATTCACTCACAGTATAACATAGTCCACTCCAGAAGTCACCATCTAAGCACACATTCACTCACAGTAAAACACAGTACATTTCAACTGCCACCCCGACAGGATAAAAGGTTTCTAGAGCCTGGTGCGTAGCGACGTTATGACCTGCGCTTCGGGTTATAAGCCGTAACGTTACTCTTACCCCAAGCGCTTTGTTGCTCTATTGTCCGCAGCGTTGACAACCGGCAAGTCAGGCTGCTCGTAAAGCCCTCCCGATAAGAAGTTGAACAGCCCGGTCATTTACAGCTCATGCCACTTATTATATATCGCTGTACCTCGGGTGTTACACTGCCGTAATTAGGTCATTTTTCTCGGGGTTCGTGCAACGGTTCCAGCGAAACATATTGATTTGCTATCCGCCTCTGGAGATTAATCCCTCCATTCAGTACCGTTGATATTAAGCTTTTTACGGCCTTATGGGGGCATCGCAGATTCCATAGGAACAGATCAGTTGATTTAGAAAGAAAATATCTCCTTAATGCGTTGTAGACAAAAGTTATTCACTTATTTGAGGCATGCGTAATAAATAAAATCGTTATTTCGAATGCAGTAACGACTCGGTTCTGTTCATAGCCGGCTTTTTTTATTGTCCCGTGATATGTTTTTGCTTGCATGCGATTTTATATTTTTAAAAATTAACTTTCTCATTTGAGTTTCCTGAATTCACTAAAACTGACGCGTGCGGAAGTCGACAGTGTACTGACGGCTCGGTTAAATTAGTGTTTCTTCTGCTCTCTAAATAACTATTTTTGTGTCCTGGAGCAAGCCATTTTTAATATTTGCTAATTTTTTCCCTAATGTGCTGATGAAAAGATGGTCATCTACCCTGCCTCCAGATACTACTATCACGACATTTTTTAGAAGTCTATACAAGCAGACAGCCGTTCCACAATGTCTGAAGTCTATCGGTGCGAATGTCTGGTGTTCTAGAAGTCTTATTTTAGCGGTTGCTCGGAAATTCCGAGAGATGGCGCCCTAAGTACTGCTAGGGGTGATTTCTTGAACCGAAATTCCGAATTAGCATTTCTGAATCTCCGGACATTTTATGAAGAGATCACACTTTAATTAGAGCTCCAAAGGCGGCTCTTTATGCCCTCATATTTAAGGTTCATGAACGAAATAAGGATGCGATCTAAATTACAACGGGTGACACAAATAAAACCTTGCAGATATTTTCTCATTCTCATTAAACCGAATCAATTTAAGGCTGTCACGAAGAGCGCAATAACGACAGGCGAACTTAGAACAGAGCAAAACCGCTGAACTTTCGTGCTCTGTCCATTCCGAAATAATGAGTGTCTAACTTTCGGACTAGCCATTTCGATGTTCAATTACTCCGAGGCAAGCGATGGACAGTATGTGCTTCTCGGCACTGATACTGCATCAGATTTCCAATAGTTTATTTGTGTGTTATGATTCTCTAGGCACTGATATACCTCAATGCACTGTCTTGTTTTAGTTTGGTACGAAGCCCCCGCCACACAGCTCGTTCTCAAAATGATGTGTCGCTAGAAGACGAAAGTTCTTGAAATGCTATAGCTGTGCTTAGCACTCCCTCTTCCGTGTTGTCAGCATGATTGTACTAGCTATGCATAATCAGTGTAAATAACCATTGCGTGCCATTATGAAAGGGACCTTGTTATCTACAATACACACAAAAATAAGAAATGTCCATGAACTCGACAAAGGAGTTCGGCGCAGCGACGCCAAGTAGGGACCTACTGCACGCCTAGAGGCGCACTAGTCGGATTGCCGGGTCAGCGCCCATCGATTGCCGCTGGCGTCTTTCGGAGACAGCGTTCGCGAAAAAAGTATGCGCCTCCTCTTTCCCGACGCCGTCACCTCCGCCCACAATGCTCCATCCTCACACTCGTGTTCCAGCATCTCTCCTGACTGCGTCGTGATGGGCGCCTACGCGTTGGCTGGCATTTCGCTGTGGCGTTTCGTGCTGTCGCCAATTTTCGCCGCTCATCCGCCGCTTATTGCGTCTCATTGTCGCGGTCGCCTCAGGCCTGCTTTCATTGTCGTCGTGACAGCTCTTTTTCGTGCTTTCATACTCAGGCAGAGCCCATGTCACAAGAGCCAGCGTTCCCTAGCCACGTGTTTGCTTGATCTTCTCTGAATTTGTTGCTACTGCCGCTAGTCGTTTCTTTATTTTGTGGCCGCCTCCTTCTAGTGTCAACGCATGACTGCATTCTGAAGGAGTAATGAGAAATCACTCGAACTCTTTTGTTCGGGCGTCGTCTTCCGGGAAATCGCATCTCTCAAGTGACTTCTAGTGAAAGATAACAGATCAGCATTTTTTTTTGTTTGCATCTCATCATGTCTCAGCAGGATTAAAGAAGGAGTAATTCCTTCATCATTCCCTTTCACTGCCTGTTCTTGTCCAGGGTTCAAACGGTGGAAAGAGCCGCCTGCACGACTGCTGACAGACTTACTGTGAAAACCATGACAATGAATGCGTTTACAATCTATTCTAATCAACTTGAGCAATTACAGAGAACTGAACTAATTAACCTATACCCACTGCAAGCTTAGAAGGAGAGAGTCCTTGAAGACTAGAAACAAGAATTGTAGTTATGAAGTTTTTCCTTGCTGATATAAAACCATCATTTACCAATAGATTGCCAATTACTGTTTCAAATCGCCGGTGGCAGTTACCAGTTAGGTTACTGTCTGAACCCCCGCAACGCATTCATTATATTCCTTTCTAACAGGCTTAAACCAATCATCTATACATGGCCCTACGCGTTGCGTGTTCGTCTCTCATGCAGTGGGCCTCGTTTCGACACAAATACTCGCCTAATTTTTCAGTTGATTTGAACTAAATATTTAGCCATCCTGAACTACATGCATTATAGACACCTTCTCGCCATTTCTGGCTGCATTTGAACTCTCTTCTATATGTTGTTCATGTTTCTCAGAATATTTCCGATCGCCGGGCTGCGGAGCCAGGGTGACGACACGACGCCGGTTGTTCCGCTTCAGAGATTCTTTACAGCTGTCACATTACTAACGCCAACACGTGTCAAGATTTTATACCATAAGAAACATATCACCATGAAAAAGGTACATATTATCACGTAGTGGGTGATGGCAGTCCGGCAAGCACAAACAAAAAACACAAGTCAGCGTAAGAGACGAACGTGTTCAGCAGACGTCGAAGAATAATTCACCCTGCTCTCGACGCATTCAGTTTAAAGCTGACGAAGGACTTTCTGCATCAGGAACGGTAATCGTTCACGACAATCTCGAACTACATAGAACCGATTGCGCAGGACAAGTACTCTACACAAATCAGGTAGCATTTCTTGTCAGAAACAAAATAACTTGTGCGTACAGTTTTCAGCATCAAGAAATAAACTTGACAGCGTTTCGCGGTAATATCAACGTAACACAAGAGCTGTCAGCATAAAAACGGCAATGTTCTGTTATTTCAGTGGTTTTCGGATGTTCAAATTCGTGTTACACATGGGATATGAGGGCATTTGTGTATGCTTGAAAGCTACATTGAAATCAGTATATTTCTTCCTCATTTTGTTAATGCGCTTTGGCAACAGAAAAATATCATTTTCGATTCGCAAAAGAACGACTCTGGAGCGGCATGAGTACAGCAGCACGAAAGCGAAGAGAGGAATTCGGCCGGCTTCTTTGCTACAGTCGGTACACCTACAGTTTGTGTAGGGCATTGCCATCGTCATAGCTGATAATCGAAAAAAAAAAGTGGGAAAGTCAGTTGCAGGAAGCCTTCGTAAGACAGGCGAGTAACAGCGACCCCTTTCTCTTCAGAAGCTAAGGCAGGCCGACTGCGAAGCCGTGAGGAGAGAATATTCTGGAGGAGGCGCTCAAAGGCAGAAGTGTGAAATCTCATTAGTCACCACGCGTACTCATTGGTTTACGTTTCTCCCACTGTCCGAGCTTGGATTGCGAAACTTGTGGCTACTTTGGGATTAGATCTGTTTTTTTTTTCTCTCGCCTCTTTATGCGCAAGCAGACATGCCTATCTCAGTCTGTCAGTGCCTGCAAGGCTTTGTACTATGAGGTCAATGTCTAACTCCTCCATGACCGGTTATGTTGTTGCTGCTACTTCTCTGGCTACAGTGAAAGAACATAAGCTACGGGAGCTAGAGGAGAGGAGAGGGCACGTATTTATCTCTGTTCTTCGTTCTCTGCTTCGTCTGAAAGCAACTGCTTGTTACAAGCCAAATATGGCTCACGTGCGGTATCCATGGTTTATTGCAGGAGGAAAAGACACAGCTTTGATGGCTGAACTGACAGCGTTGGTAGCTTAAAGGGGTTATTAATATGTATAGCAGTACAAAAAAAAAAATGCCACAAAATTAAGATGGACATGCAACCAAGACTATATGATTTTTTTATTTTAATCATTCTATTTCAGAATACAAAAATATTATGTTTGAAAGAATATGCGGGAATGCATATTTGTTACCTTTAGCGCAGACGAAATATTCGTGCGTTGGAGAGCTAGACACGGAATATTCGCATTATTACTCTGATGCAGTTATTTTTTGTTTCAAATGCAGTGTTACAGGTTATATAAAACAACTCTAAACACCCACTATGAGGCAGATCTGCGGAAGGTCTAAAGGATTTCGCTTATTTTGAAACTATTCAAAATCACCATTTTTTTTTTATTTTTAGGCAACAAGAAATATAAAGTGCTCAATTTCTAACTCCAAATCAGGCTACGCTTTAGTACCAGAAGCATAAATATTGACTTTGGCACAATTTTCTCACTTAATAAAAATAAGTATTATTTCCGAGAAGTCTTTGATTGACTGGACTTAAAAACAAACATAAAGAAGCATCGCGCGCAATATAACAGAGAGGAAGTAACCTCTAAAGTGACGTTAGTTGTTCTAGTAGTCTTCTAATTAAAATAAACCGGCGTACTAAACGCCGCATCGAAGCCTCCCCTCGAAAAAGAGCGTAAGGATTGTGTTCGTGTGATTAGGCGGCGTAATGAAGTCACGCAATTAGACGTAGTGTCGCCACACCTCAGCTTCGATGTCGCGTATGACGGTGCTGTGGCAAGGTTTGCGCTGCACTTTGCACCACCTCTCTCACACTTCCAAGTCAAAGCTTGCTAGACGTAGCAAATATCCTGTGGCTTCTTTGGAGTGGTCGAGAACCAAGCCATGACGCTGCCATTTGTGTGGTGTCGGCAGCTGCATGAGCGTGAGGACTATTCTTATAAAAGACGCTTTGTCTGCCTAATTGCTAACAACTGAAACGTATTGCTTGAGCCCTTCCTATTCTCGCAGTGATGACGGATAGCAGAAAGGCACAGTTTATGTGCCTACGAACCCTTTCTCAAACAACACAAGGAAAAGACACGCGACTACACCACTTGCTCTTAAAATTAGCCTGGCTTTTGTTGTTTTTTTTTGATGAGAGAATTCAGTTAGAGTTTGCCCTGCTATCATTTAGTCTCTGTGTCTGTGAGCGAGATGTACAGTAAATCATAATTCGTTCGTGCAAAAAATATTTGAACATATGCCAATAATCCCCTTGAGAGACAAGCCAGCAATAGCGGCTTTAGTTGTCATATATATTGGTGGATTTTACGCGCAACGTTAGGGATTAGGCCAGCAGGACGAAGTTCAGTATAGACAGGAAAACCTATTTATGCTATATTGATGTGAGGCAAATCCCGAAGGTAATTATAGGTAATCACTTCTTGTCATCCACCTAAGGCCAGCTATACGGGTACAAAAGAAAGCTATACAACTTCCACAAAAGCTTTAAACGACGTAAAATTCGAACTGCTCTGTGGATTTCCTCTTAAACTTCGGAGCCCCTATGACAGCTATTACCAACCGACTCAACCTTGGTAGCTTCTTGAACTTTGACCCGCTTCAACTTATTTAGCATTTTATGAGAACGTGGATTGGGCATAAGCAAATAAAATAAGTAATCTGCAGTAACCGCACATATTTTTGCAATGGCGATAGTTCGTCGGCAAGCATGCATTATAAAATCTAGTGAGAGGCAAGGCGGCGACAATTTATTGTTTCCGAGCACGAAGGAAAGACTAAAAAATAAATAAGTCTCACAGTGGACGATAACAGCATACGCCTGAAAGCTAAAAATTGCCATAGATTTGCTTGTCTGTTTGGGTTGACAACTAATTGAAATTTGAAAATTCTCCAACCATCCCTTTTTTATTTTACAAAAACCCGACATTTTAGAGCAGGCTCTGCTTCTTAGGGGTGCATGACTCGTGGCTTGGTGCAGGTATAAGTAAAGGAACGCGGGGAGAAGAAGAGAGGAGGGGGAGTTGAGGCGAGACGGGTATGAAGAAATGAGAAGAAAGAAAGGAGGGAGAGGTGTAAGACCTATGATGAGTCATGGTGCCGAAGGTGCAGGGGCACCCGCTGACGTCTTTTCTTTTCTTCTGCGAAGTGGCCAGGAAGGAGCGCAGACCTTGTGCAACATACGCCTGCACGAAAATTCAGGCATGAAGTTTTCGCTTTCGCACATGCACTGATCGCTGAAACGTATCACGTCCCTTATAAGGGATAGTCTGGCGTTGGTGAGGAAATACGCATAGGAAGAAGAGGTTCCGACGGAGTTGCTCTTCACGCTTCGTTTCTCTTCGGCGGCAGCTCACATTGTTCTCTGAAGCGGTGCGACAGACTCGCACTAAGATCGGCTTGCATCGGGTGGTACGCGGAGTTAGCGAAATTGTATTCAGCTCAAGTACCAGAGGTCGAAGAAACGGTGTGATTGCCCAACGCCCTGTTTTGCATACGCTCCGAGGCTGCAGTCTACAGGAGCTGCGTTGCTGAAGTTGTGCGTTGCACCAGCAACAGCACATAACTCTCCGTTTCCGGCGAGAGGATAGCACCGGAGCTGCACACAGAATACGAAATGCGCCCCCTACTTCTGGACTCTTTCGCAAAAAGTTAAGAGCCACTCGAATCGGCGCGAAGCGATCGGAATACGCCCGCAATGCGTGATAGGCTTGTTCGTGTTAAACTTTTGCGACGTGAGAGGAGCCCTTGCTTTGCAATATCAAAATTATATGTGCCGACGTGTCTGCCAGCAAGCCAGAGGTGTTTGCTCCAACGCGGTGATTCACTGCTGTCTCAATTGGTGTCACACTCGCTCGACTAGTGAAGAAAGTCATTGCACTAGTTGGCAGTGCGATGATAATCTTTCAACTTGAAGACTGTGATTATTTTCGACTTTAACATTTAACTTTCCCTGCGCTGTCGAGTATTGCTCAACCAGATAAAGTTCTTGCAACTTTCCCAGCCTGTGTCAGAGCTATAGTTGGCTTACGTGTATCTCGCTTTCATCTCCACACCCAGTGTCGAATACAAATAGCTGTCCACACTCCCATGCATATCGACTGTTGTTTCAAGGCACTGAACAGACTGGTCGATCCGCGGTTGCGTGACGTTGTTACTAAATTACAGATATGCACTGCACTGCTTAGTTTGTTTATTCTAGTCAACAATTTAAAGTATGTCCTTACAATGAGACGGGCTTGAGTAAACCTTTATATGTTCAAAGAAGTTTTGCGGACCCCTCGTAGTTGCGTCCTCTGTCAAAGACACAGGTTATTTTTGCTGCAGGTGAGACTTTTCCACAAGCCAACTGTGGTTTTCCAACGCCAGCTGGACAGCGCAGCCTCTCATGCCTCCGGTGTGATGCTTTGTGTTATGAACAAGACATTTTCTGACAGCCCCACATTGTATGTTAAAGTATTTGTCTCCGTACCAAGGACAGAGGTTCCTGTAAGAAGTAGGGTGCATTTAGAAGTGAAGAGTCGCTGGGAACCATGACACTGCTAGTCGACGTGGACAGTGTAAACACGCTTCTCTTGTATTGTACCACAGCTAGAGGACAAAGTCTGAATTCTCTAGACCTGACCAGAGTGTCTGCTGATTATTATAGCTATCGTAACCGTAACATTATTCGTAATGAAAGATAACTATCAACTGTGTTAAAGAAAGAAACGAGATTGGTGTATATGGGGACGAGCGCGTTCTTGCGCCTGGCATGGCTTGTAAAATATATTAGTTTTATATTTGCTTTGGCGACTCTGTTTCAGAATGGGCAAGCATCCACGAATAGTTGCGCGCATTCTATTATCATGAAAGTGAGATTATGCTAAAGCGGGGAATATTGTATTCAGCGACAATTACAGACGGCTAACTCGTGCGACTTGTATGCGAGAATTCACCTAAACATTTCGCCGAAATTCAGCATGGACTATTCATGCACTCTCCTCTAGAGTCTCGGGGACAGAATTCCGAATACTTTACGAACGTCTACAGAAAGCATTGTTGTCGGCTGATTGATACCAACACAAGAGGAAAACGTTCTCGGCAATGAGACTGCTGATTCTTGTCGATTGAAAATTAAACTGTTTTGTTAGCACCCCAAAACAATCAGAGGAGAGACGAGTTTGAAACAAGTGCAAAGACAACCAACCAGCACTTTCCAGCCTCCGAAAGCGCTGTCACTCGTTGACGACTTTGTCGCTCAGACGTAGCAAGGACGTCGCAAATCGAAGCTTATCGTAAGTTGACCGTTCGGAGGCGATTGACTTGTTCCGCACGTGGGCCGAATCGAACGGCTGTTCACGTGTACATAACTGAAAGTCATATGTTTTGTAACACCCTGCGAACCCTTGGCAATTCCTAAGCAGAGCGTTGCTAGCGTTATAGCTGCAGCTCTTCGTGTCTGTGCGCTTTCAGGTGCTCCAGCGCGCTAAAGCTGAAGTCGCTGTATACTTTCGCTGGTGCTTACGTGTTGCGGAGCTGTAGAGAGTCGATTAGCACAAATTCATGTGCGGATTGAGTCACCTTGTCACGATGCAAAGGGCGCTCATTCCTTTGCATCTGGACCGCACATTAATAAAGTCAAGGAAGTGGTGCTTGCCCTTAGCGGCCTCTAAACCATTAACTGAAAGGAAAATATAATCGACTTCTTTTTTAGACGTTAAAACAGGGCTTAGAGGGACGCTGAGGAAAACTGTGCAAATTTTGTTTTTAATGACAATAAATTATAGAGCTCTTTTTGGGTGCAGTGGTGTTTGGTGTACAGAAAACGCCGCCTTCGTTGGTTGAGAGAGCGGCATATGGAAATTTCTACAAAATTAAGTGACGCTTGTGAGGTGCGTACCGAAAATAATAGTGTGATCATCGCTTTCGAGTGAATGTCTTTCGAGTTTTGTAGTAAACTTTTTCGACTCACTGTACTGTGTGTACTTGCAAAATTGACAGGTAGTGGCAGCGCCTATGCCTTCATTTCTTACATTGTGTAGGTTTTAAAAAAGTTATGTTTTGATGACGCCTTTTTATGCTTCTCTACACTCAACATAGCAGCTAACGGGCACTTTAAGAAATATTAGGCTTCATATTATAGCGCCCGAAGAAGAAGAAGCGTAGCGTGATCGCTTCGAAGAAGACGACGCTGCTGCCGTGACTCACGCGCTTGCTGGTTCCGCTGCAGTGGTGCTGCACTGTGCCGTTGGCCTGTTGACCCGAGGTCTCTGCTGTCGTCGTGTACCTGTGTGTCAGGACGTGAAATTGGTGGAGGTGCTGGGTGAGGATTCTCATGCAGTGCACCCCAACACGAAATTCGAGCCCAGTATTAAGTCCTGGCCGCCGGATTTTCTTGGAGTCCGCAGCTGCACCTGAGATCCGCGCTAGCCGACGTCAGCAAGGCAAAGCGTCGGAATTCGGACTCCTCGCCGAGCGGAACATGTCTCGGGCTAACGTCACCATGGCCTCCCAGTCGCAGCAGCCTGAAAATGCGACTGCGACACGGATAGTCTACGTGCCTGTAACACCAAGAACTGTTTCCCCTTTTCGTGGCGATGACCTGGATGACATTGAAGACTGGGTACAGCATTATGAACGGGTTGCTCGGCACAACGGGTGGACACCGGATCAGTGCCTGCAGAACATTTACTTCTCGCTGGAGGCATCGGCGAAGTACTGGTTCGAGAACCATGAAGCTTCCTTGACATCTTGGGAGACGTGCAAGAGCGAACTGTTACACACTTTCGCGAACCAATACCGACGACAGCATGCAGAAGAGCTACTGCAAACTCGTATTCAGGGCCCAGTGGAGAGCGTGAGAAGTTTCGTCGAGGACTTTCTGCGTTTAAGCTCTCGAGCCGACCCAAGGGCTACAGAGGAGAAAAAGGTACGCGTGTTGATGCGAGGCGTACGAAATTAGATTTTTGGTGGACATATAACAAAATCCACCGACTATAGTAGCGAGTTTTGTCACCGAAGCTACTACTATCGAGCGGGCATTGACCACAAGGAATACTCACTATCAACGATTGGGCAACAACTTCCCTAACGTATCGAGCCTTACCTCGCCTGACCTAGGAGGTTTTGGCATCGCCGATATTCGTTATATCATCCGCGAAGTCGTACGAAAAGAGCTCAAGAGGGTTTTTCCTGCTTCAGAGCAGTTGCCCTAGCAACTATTACTACATCGACCGCACGGACGCTCCCCATGACTTTCCCACAATAAAGGCAAGTACGTGAGCAATTGCTGTCAGCCTCTTTTTCATGAATAAAATATAGGGAGTCCACGAAAATGTCGGTCGATGATCACTCCCAGAAAGCGATGGCTGCTTTTCTAGGGCATTGATTTACCATCAATGAGTACGGTGTAAGGTGACATGTTCTTGCGTGTAAATGCAATTAGCGAACACTTTTCAGTTGATATCTGTAGACCTTGCAGGTGAAGGTAGGCCGCAGCTATACTTGCTTCCTTTTGAAGCCTCGCTCTAACCTGTGGGCGCGTAACTCCTGATGCTCAGATACAGATGTCGTCTGCTTATATTGAATGGTGCGCCGACTGTTTTAGGTTGACAAGCCCGACAAGGGTAAGACTGAAAAAAGTTGGGCTTAGTACTCCACCCTGTGGGACTCCACGGGAAGTGAGATGAGAACATGGGCAATCCTCAGTCTGCATGAAGTGAGATCTGTTGGATAAAAAACTGCGTATCCAGCAAAAAAAAACACGACCGCCAAGCTCGGCAGCTTCCAGAGCGTCCGAAATGGCCTGGTGAGTGACGTTGTCATATGCGCTCTTTATATCCAGGAACAACGCCGCGGGTAAGCGTTTCAAAATGTTTTGCCGTTGTACAGATGATACCAGGTCCACCACGTTGTCAATCGAAGAGCGTCCACGTCGAAACCTTGACATAATGTCCAGATATATGCGGCAGCGCTCCAGGTACCACTCAATACGTGTAAAAAGCATTCTTTCCAGTACTTTACCAACGCAACTAGCCAGTGCAATTGGCCGGTATGATGTCAAGTCCAGAGGCGATTTGCCAATTTTCAGGAGCGGAACTAAACAACTGCACTTCCACTCGTCTGGAACTGCACCCTCACTCCATGATTTGTTGTAAGTTTTCAAAAGAGCGTGCTTAGCTTCTTGTCCAAGGTTTCCGAGCGCAGTGTATGTTACACCGTCGGGACCCGGCGGTGATGACCGTCTGAAAAAAGCCAGCGCAGCGTCAAGTTCCTCCACGGAGAAGGGAAGGTCCATTCGTGAATCCCGTGAAGCTGGAACATCGTTGAAATGTAGCGTTCCCGTTGGAGTAGATTGGCCTGCTACCCTAGCTCAGAAATCGTCTGCTACCTCGACCTCACCACGTCTTTGTTAGAGGGCAAGAGATTTGAATTGGTAGAACTCTTTAGGTATTGAAGAGATAATTAAGGAGGCTATGATAAACGCGACGTCTTTTTTCACTCCAATGCCTACCTACACAGAGCTTGATACGGAATTACAGCGCCTGCGATCATTGCGACGGAGGGCAGAGCGCAGATACCGACGCACGAAGTCGCGCCTCGACCTCAGAGATGCGAGGCGCATGCACAAGAAAATTCATCGCAGAAATAAAGCCATTCAGGCAAAACGTTGGCGGTCATTCTGTGAAACGCTTAATCCCCGAAAGTCTTTATCATGCATCTGGAATGTCGTTTGTGGTCTCCGAACATCCCCCCTCTTCAATCCGTCTGGTAAACCAGATAGGTAGCCACGCCGCGCCGCAGCTACAGCTGCGACGCTGAGTGGGAGGCGCTGGGCTATCGCCAGATGTTTCGGAATGTGGAGAGGAGGTGGAAACTGAGTTGAAAAATGAGTCTTCGCTCGCTTTGCCCGACTATTCGACATGCTGTCTGATAAACAGAAAGAAAAGCTATGTCGGCTTGCTGCATCCGGGAAGCGACAACTGACTCAAGAGACGGATGAAGAACGCCAATGGAGTAATGGATTTAATGCAATATTGCTTACGCAACCTACCGGTTTTAACTAAAGCTAAACCTCAGCAAATTGTGCGTGTTTCTTTGGTTTGCCCTTCGACATGCGAATGTCACCAAGAGCAAGAAGAGTTGCATATCAAGTGCAAAACACAGAAAAGAATCACAGATAATCAACCAGATTATCACGGTATATCCGCGTAAGCGTTACTTTTCTACAGGATGTCTACACGTTTATATTATGCCTCGTGTAAAATATTTACAGAAGCTGACTTTTTCTAAAGCATTTATTCTTCCATGGCACAACCGTTGTATCCTGCACTAATGCGCGGCCACAACGCCATGTGGCGCCTACCTTTTTATGCAGAAAGCGACCCTACATCAATTTAAACGTCTTTTTAACCAACCTATGAGTACCTACCTACACGCAGCATGGCCTAGGAGCTGCGTGTTTGACTAGTGGCCGACGATTCCCGCTGGGTTGGACTCCCCTCTCATCCCTCTGTGTAAAAGGAGCTGACCGAGTTGGTATGTCTTTTCAATTTAGAGGTGCCACCGCCAACCCTTCAGTGGCGGCCACACCACCTGCCAACTGCCACCTGCCAGAGACACACTAGTGATTTTTAGATGCTGTGAGACTGGAAATTGAGAGCACCGTCGACGCCAACCGATTGCTGTTTCCGACGTGAGGGTGCTAACGCTCAAGCATTAAAAGAGGCGGAATCGGTTTCTTTAACAGAGGTGCCATTCAGTGATCGTAGCTTCCATTCTGGGCAGCTTTTAGTATTTTGTCCCCCCACAATATGACGTAAATATTCGCGGTGGCAAATAGCTTCAGATAATTATGTCGGCCTTCTAGGTGTTTGCGTTTTTCACCACCTAAAAAACACGCACATAAGATATTCAGGAGTAGCGGGCGACTGGGTTACCTCAATAATGAAACGCCTCTTTGCTGTAATTTAATTTTGTGATGATGGCGAGTCAGAGCTTTCCTGCTGCGCAGCACACTTTTGATCTTTTATTCGACTGTAAGCCCCTGACTGCCCGTTATGAACACAGATGAAAGCGGTCCTGTCAGCGCCATTCATTTTTCGCCAGTTCTCTGTTATTTTGGTTTTCACGCTCGTTCTCTTAGCTCCTTACTTTTGCGTGCGTTAGCAATAAAGTGAACGCTAAGAGTGTTTCCGCAGCAATGAATTACCAATGCAGGCTAAGCTGCTGCTGCTTGACGAAAAGCAAATAATAGCTGTACACTTCACCAAACGTTCAGAAGAAGTAAGTTTCGCTTGCGACGTTCATGCTGAATGTGATGACACTTTTTCATGCAAAGCTTATAAAACTTTATGACATGCGTTTTTTTAAAGACAGTACCAAGTTTTGCATTGATTTGGCTACGCTGAGGATTTTTGAGTAATCTTGCTTTTCTCTTTACTGCACATATGTATTTTTAATTTAGAAAAAGAAATGTATTCCTGAGATATGCGTTCCTGTATCTGAATAACGCTATGATCTCAACTCTGTTAAATATGAATATTATTTACACTAAAGGGTTCATGACATACATGCTGGCAGTATGCTATGTTTAATTTTTCATGAAAAATACAGTACAGAACTCATGAATTCTTGTTGCCTAGGTGCCTGATGTTGCTCGATTTTCTGCTCAGGCTACGGAGTAAACAAAGTTGAGTTTGTAATCAAAAGGGGAATTTGTTCTTAGGACGAAATACTTTAATGGCCCAGTATGGTCTATCCGTCGGCAAAACTTGTAGCACTATAGCTGTCTTTCATCCTGATGACGTCATCAGAAAAATAAAAATTCATTCTCCGCCGGGAATCGAATCTCCATACCGAGGATCACCAGCCGAGCGCTTTAAAAACTGCACCACGCCCGGGCATAGGAACTTGAAAAGATAGCTCGAGATACATGCTGCCAAGTGTTTCTTTCTGTAACAATAACACGGAAAGGGATCTCTGGCTTGTGCGTTTTCACCGAAAAGAAGATATATAATTGCGTTCTCTTCGCGTTATATAGATATAGATATCTTCTTTTCAGGGAAAACGCACAGGCCAGAGATCCCTTTCCGTGTTATTGTTAGAGAAAGGAACACTTGGCAACATGTCATCTCGAGCTATCATTTCAAGTTCCTATCTGGCCTACATATTATTGACCCATTGTCGGTTCGAAATTCTGACAAAGTGGTAGATGTGTTGATGAAATTTAATCCTGGCAGCTGCAGAGCCTTTAGCATTGATGTTACTGACCTGTTTTATTCTTTACCCCACTCAGCCCTTATGCATAGTGTGAATGACTGTATTTGTGAATGAAATGATGAGTTAAGTTTCAGAAATAGAGCAGGAATCCCGGTGTAGTGTTTTCTTGAATTACTTTAGTTCTAACTCAAGTCTACCCATGCTGCTCGGGAAGGCAAAACATACATACAGAAGTCCGGTGTGTGTATTGGCTCATGTGTGGCACCTTTTCTCGCAGACATCTTTCTCTGTAGCGTGGACGATGTCTTGAAAGAAGTCTAAATGGCATGTGTTCTCGTGTATTTAGATAGGTGGATGATTACCTGGTGTTTGTGGACGGCGCACGCTTCAAAGACAACGTTGGAAACATTTAAAAATTATTCCGAGAATGTGGGAAGGGTCTTGTTTTCACTTTTGAGATGCCAAGCGGAGACAAATTACAGTTTCTAGATGTGCTGCTATCCTTCAGCCACAGCCATGTTTGTTGGTGCTATCATCCGAGATCAATCAAACCCTTACTACGTAGCGCCTCAGGTCACTCGAAAGTTCTAAAAAACGGAATTGTTCTTTCTTGTCTGCGTTCAGTCTTGGTAAAATCTTGCATGCACGACATGGTGAAAAGCTTTCATGAACAGGTAAATAGAATAAAGGCATCAGGTTATCCGGACAGCGCAATCGGGTTTGCATGTGATAAACTTATCCGCTGGGTAAAAGGTAACGCACCAAAGAAGGCATCTGACGATAAGGCAAAAAAGAAAAAGGTGGTGATGCCATACAAGCCGACTTTCACACAATCTCAGCAACGTGGCCAAGCGCTATGGCGTAAAGGCAATCTTTTCTGTCCCAAACAAGCTCAAGAAAGTGTGGGGCTTAGTAAGCAGAATGATGGCGAATCGGAAGGGACAAAACAAAAATAAGAAAAGGTCTAACGCATGCCATGCTTCAGAGTTCATTCCTTGCAAAGCGGGGTGATATACGAGCTGCCAGTTTCCTGTGGAAAGCCCTACATAGGTCAGACGGGACATTGTGTAAATGTACGGCTAAAGAAACACGAAAAATCACTATCAGGGTGAAAGTCCTCGCATTTGGTTGACTAATGCCAGGGATGTCAAGATTGTAAGCCGGACTGTAAGCCGGAGTGTAAGCCGGCGTGCAAGAAAAAAATGTAAGCCCCTTTATGAGGAAGCAGAAATTTTGTCCACTCATAAGGAACGACTTCAGCGTGAAATCACGGAGGCTTTTTGCATATCAGGGCAAGGGAGTGCACGCATAAGCGCACCGTCGACTGCTCTAACACAAAAAGAACTGGCATATCTAGACCACACATGAAACTAATCTCTTCCGTCACTGCCTTCACCTTTTTTTGGTAACTGTTCTTTGCTTTCGTGACTATGAGGCTCTTTGCTTTTACACCTTATCTTAGTTAATAAGCACCCCCACCAGCTGTATCGTGCCCTACACGTTTCCTTTACTTGATTCTGTCACGTTTGTTTTCTTCTGTTTTGTTTTTTGAGATGGGTATTTAATCCGTGTTTTCAATAAAAAGTTTAGTTACGACAAAGCGCTCGTGTTGTGTCCTTCTACTCCTTGGTCCTCGTTTTTTGCGCTACCTTCAAAATGAACAAGATTCAACTCACCCAACGCTCAACTTTACTAGTGTAATCTGGCTTCTCGTTGTTCGGAGGTTTCAGAGCTTATCTCTAAGGACTTCGTATTCTGTCTTCAACGAGAGTTGCTTCATCTATGGCAAGCCGCATTTTAGTCACGGATCCCAGTGGATTCGCTCGGCACAACTTTTCGATGACCTTGCCCACATCCGCACAGATGGTGTAGGTGTGTGGCGTATTTACCTAGGTTAAATGAAGGAGTGGCGCAGGTGAAACTTCGTGAAGACGACGATGTTCACCTGCACATCTTGAGAGAATGTTGCAGTTGGAAGTTGATGGAGACGACGATGTTCACTGCACATCATGAGATTATATAGCAGTTTGAAGTTGATGAAGAAGACGATGTTTGCTGTACAGCGTGACACTGTGTTGGTTTTATACAATTCGTGGTTGGTTGCAGCAATTGCATAGTGCTTTGTGCCACGGCCAGGGAAGTTAACCTGTTTGTTCTGGCGCCTGGTTCGAAGTCGAATCGCTGAAATGTTTTGCGATATTTTTACGGCGCAGCTGTGGCGAAGTGCAGATGACAGTCCCGAGCGCAGTATCTAGCATGCGCAGCTTAGGAACCTTGGAAAATAGTAGCAGCAGAGCATATGCTCAAACATGGCTGGAGGAACATTCAAAGAATGTTCTAAACACAAAATAATCTACAGCAGAGACACTTAAGACAGCTTACATGCATGAGTCTGGAGGCATCCTAATCTTGTGCGTGAAACGTTTGTGAACAATATTTTTGACCTACGTTTAAGTGCTTTTTGTTGGTAGTGCACTGAAGCTGTATATTTACTTATGCCCAGAACGCTATGCTACACGTGGTGTCAGAAGGCCGTATTCGCCGGGACTTCGATTTGAAATAATACCAATAAAGGTACATATGTCGTTGTCGTTGATCCGAATCTCTGTGGCAGCTAGTCTCCAACTTCCCAAGAATGCGGGATCGCATCCCGGCCTCGGCGGCCGCTTTTCGATCGAGGCGAAAAGCAAGGCACCCGTGTGCTGTGCGGTGTCAGTGCACTTTAAAGAACCCCAGGTGGTCGAAATTTCCATAGCCCTCCACTACGGCGTCTCTCATAGTCTGAGTCGTTTTAGGACGTTAAACCCCACAAACCAACCAACCAAGCTAGTCTCCAACTTGGTTAGCATGTGCATGAAATAAGCAACAAGAAACGGCACGAAAAGACACAGAATGCTGTGGGGCGAGCGATAGGGATAATATTTTGAAAATGTATAGGGAAATCTGGTGTACACATGTAGTTCCGTCAGTAGCGAGTGTATATATATAGACGATCAACAGGAGTAGGCTCTTTGATGTGGCTGTTGCTTCGTTCGTGGAGGGGTCTGGATGTATCGTGGATCGTAGGTTTGCTGTTTGCGTGATATAGCGGATTGGGGATGTCATCGATATTTTTCTTGTATTGCAGTGTCTGATGTATTTCTCAAGCCATATATTGGTCACGAACTCCGCGGTCTTTTCATTATTTGGAGAAGTAATGCCATGAGAAAGATACAACTCATCAGCCAGACTCAGCGGAGAAATAACCCCAGTCCACACTCTTCCTATTGCCAAGCGGTGAGCACTGCGAGAGGTGTCGGCACGGAAGCCGTGACAAACAACAGCCCTTTGGTACGTTCTAGAATTTAAAACTTCATGTTAATAGGTCAGAACTAGCTCACGGCGGTGTCTTGTTTTTCGATTATGGCCACCATCTACACTATATTGCTAGTTATTGTTCATTACACAATTTTCGCATATGTGCTACCGTACCTAATTGCCATGAAGCAGAGAAAAAGACGCTTTAAATCAGATAAAAAGGCTTAGAAATAAAGCAACATTGTTAATTGCTTTGCAAAAAAAAGCAAAAACAAAAAAACAATGATGGTAAGGTCAGCATGCGGTGTTTGCTTTATTAGACTAACAAGAATAGTGGCAGGTGTGAAAGACGTGCTCAAGTCCACAGCTGGAGCAATGGTAGAAAGAATTGGAAAGATGGAGCAGTGCGTGGAGGAAAAATGCGGAATCGGGATGTCTGGCTGATATAACATGCAGCGTTTCAATTTCGTTTCTCTGCGCATTAGCTCGGCCGGGTGCCAGAATGCCAGAATGGCGTGTTTCTGCGTATAAAGCAGAGTACATAACCATACGAGGTCGAACGGGTGCGGGAGGTGATCAGGATTGATGATTCCGAGTGGGCGGACGAGAGTGCTAGCCGTGCGTGTTTCTCCAGCGTCTTGCGCCGGTTGAACATAGTTCTCTGAGCCTTCTCAATGTTTTTGTCAGAAGGCGCTGTTTTTTCAGGCTTTTCTGCAGAAAATGAAGGAGACCATTCTCTCTCTGTGACATGCTGAGGGATACGTGCTTCCCAGCAATTCTTCTTTTTGTTTGTTTTTTTGCAAAGGCTCGTGGCTCCGAGGCGCGACGCTGAGGGTTGTTCGAGGTTTTGTCGAGGAACACTCGTCTTTACACCAGCTGCAGTGAGACGGACAAGGAGGACTTTGCATTGTGCCATCAATTTCCGGATTAGCTGGCCATATAACTTTATTGCAGTGGCATCCTAACTGTTCCACGAAAAAAAAAATCACTCTTTTTGCTGCGCTTCGTAGCTACCCTTTTTGTACGAGAATAAAAGAGTTTCAACGTTCCCAAGTAAAAGAGGCTTAGAGTACTTCAGAAGTCAATGCTAGGCGATGTCTATACCAAGTGTTTCAAAGATGTAGGCCGGTACTTAAAAAAAAAGATAACTTTTTTAGAAGTAAAAAGGAATTCCGCTTCACAGCTGCAGAAATCGTGGCGGACATCAGAAAACAGGGGCGTAATGTTAACTGGTAAGCTGGTGAAGTAATTTCTGAGAAGTAAATTAATAAATATTGCAGTCGCGAGTCTACTTTCAATTAGAGAATTGTAGCTTGTCGGTATAGTAACAGCCCTATTAGTTTTCAGAATTTAAAAAACGCGATTACCCTTGGCACTGTGACTCAAGAAACTTTGGCGCCATCACGTCAATAGACATGTGCTTTCGAAAACTCCGCGCTCTAAGCACAGCCTTCTGCGTCATCAATCGATGGCCTAAGTGCCACGTCACTTTCTCTGTTTCGCTTGGCCTATATACAGCACAGGCACTAGAAAACATTCCGATTATTCTAGAATACTGTAGCAAGCAGCGACGTGCACCGTAGCGTAAGCGGGAAAAAGAAGGTGTCGGGCAGTTGGCGCCATTGATTGATGTCACTGAAGAAATGCACTCGTGCTGGAGTTTTTTTCTCCTTTTTATGCTGTTTGAAAATGAATAACATAAAGCAACTCGCTCAGCTCTCTCTTCTTCGAAGCAAAAGTATGTTGGCGATTAGACACGAGGAAAATCTCGTTTTTATACCTTTACGAACTGATATGGCTATTGGTAATGGTCCGCCACAAACTTCCTATTGTAACCTGATAATACAAAATTTAAAAAAAAATTATGAACCTAGCCAGTCAGCTTAATAGTTACCATCATTCCTCCTATTTTCTTATGTTCACAAAAGATGGTACATTTATGCCAAAGAAGTCCCTTTCATATATCATAAACTTCAAATACAGGCGTAATGAGCAGAGCGGCAATTATGCAAATAGATCAAGTTTTCTTTTTGTTGTTTGCCTGAATGTATTGAAAGATCACAGAAACGACATTGCTGTTCATTAGGCTGGCTTTCATTTTCAACAAGAACCGCATAGCAACATAAACTCTCCTAAGATAGGCAAACTTATTTGGAGACAGCGCAAGCAGCTTCCGATTTGTCTGTTTTACGACATGTGGACGTAACAATTCTGTCGCTCTTAATAAAGCCTCTCTTAACTGTTATCAGTTGACTAATTTTATGTTTGCTGTATTTATTGTTACTTAATACCAACGTTAAATGAACAAAAGTCTTTCTGGGTGATTGAGAATAAAAATATTGATATTTTTTTGTATTCCTAACTCCTTCTGCCCCGAAAAACAGATGACTCAAAGGCTGTGACTATAGCTTCACTCTTATTCTAGACTGCTCTTCTGTGCGAGCACAAGATATGCGAAGAATATTTACAGTACTTTTGTACATTTGCACATAGCCGTGAACGCTGCATCGAGGCATTTTGAAACCCAAGAAGAGTTCTTTGCTAGCGAAGAACTTCACACGGAGGCTCTCAGGTCCCAGCCAGTGTTTCGAAACCGCGGGCCTCTTGTTTGCTTTCAAAAAGTTGTTTCAAACGATCCGCTTTTGCTGAAATCAGAGCAAGAAGCAGAAAGCAACAAGCTGGGAAACGCGCAAAATACTAAATAAAATTGATAATGGTGAGCAACGACGGCACACCCCCAGAAAATGTCAGAACTCTTGCCCTACAGTTTCGCTATTTGAATATTCAGCAAAGGGGGCCTAATTGAAGAGCGTTTCAATGGAGCCGCCCCCCTTCACTGGTTCAGGCATGCACAGTCATCTTGCGTTTCAATAAAGAGAACTACTTTTTATGGCTTGTGCAAGGCACGCTGACCTTTCACACCGTGACCTGCATAAGTATTCTCATAATTTTGCGAATATGCGGCTTCTTTCTTGAGTACATTAGCGTGACGCGCTACAACGTTTGTTTTTCGTACATTGTTGAATTTTATACCAGAAGTGTTTATATTTTGTTTTTCTAGAGTGGTTTTATTGACGCTACTGCCGAACGCTACGAACTGCCGCAATTGAGATATATATTGATTTGAACATCGTTGTGCATTATAAGTTTTATGCAAATGGAAGTTTCACGGATCAATGCACACCACCAAAAACACCTGTCATTACATTTTGCTGAAAGCTTTAAACTTCACTGTAGTGTTGCGTCTAGAAACATCCAAACAAGCACAAAAAATAGTTTTCACTCTCATCCAACGTAAGAACTGCTGCAACCAAAAGAAAATCAATCCTCTGTTAGGACTCTGTATGTAGCTTTCTGACGCTGAGATAAGCAGAAAAGTTTAACTTTATAAATTTTCGTTTGTCGTAGAACAGCAAATTGACATCAGAATTTTGACCTGAAGCTTTTCTCGAGTCTAGATAAGAAAATATTCAAAACAATGAAACATTACTTGACATGAGTGCCCACTTCATATATATACAGCTTCACATATTGGGGTGCTCATTTTGTGGGTGCTTGAGATGTGGCTTGTCAACACTTGTGAAGCTGAAGCAATTATAAAAAAAAGGCCACAAAAGTCGAAGAACTCACTGTTTTGTGCGCTCATTAATGAGTACAGAAGCCTAGCGTCCATTTGACTCCTTTTGGTTTTGAAAGCATCACTGTTTGCATTTCTGTTGACGCCATTTCTGTTGAGCGCTTTGGCATGCTTTAAGGGTAAAAAATGAATAAAGAAATTGTGGCAACTTATTCGTGATTATCAAACAAAAATGCCATTGCGTTCAAATGTGGAAAGCTACAGCTGGAATTTATTTTTTACGATATCATAAATTCCGGCCATGAGAAAAGCTGAAAGTTAGCTATGAATGAACGCCTGAAATTTACGCGAAATCATCAGATAAAATCAGATGCGCCGGCATATTTAGATAAAAATAAACCCACTCTTGATATGAAAAACGTTCATCTGAATAAAAAGCAGAGCACAAGAAATCACAACAAAGAGCACGCCCCGTATATATCAAACGGTATCAGCGAAGCGTGGAATTCCTTAGCTGCATACCATTTAGCGACAGATTCATTTACACATTCTTTTTACTTGTTATCGGTTCTACTGGAGAATTACAAAAATTCCATACATATTCTCCAAACACGCGCCTCCTCCCTCCCCGCCCCTTTCGCCGCCCTTTCCTCACAATCAAAAAGCAAGCAGTGATGATATTGACTTCTATAATGCAGTCAGCGACATAGCGTGCCTTCTAACACATTGCGCTGAGTGAAATGCTTGCTTCTTTTGAAGGCTTGGGCCTGAAACAAACCATGGCTCTCTTTGCGCATCATTCTATATCATGCTTAGATATCACCCCTTTGGAAACTCATTGCCTCCGCATCGCTTGATATTACGTTTGTCGGCTTCGTTTTAGAAGTGCAACCGTACCTGTGGTGCACTTGAGCTTCGGAATAACTTCTGAATATCTCACTTTGAACATTAAAGCTGTAGAAACTTCATATCTTACGTACAATGCTTCCCTTTCTGAATGATGTGCAAGATATTACTAAATATCTATTGTCACGTGAAATATGCCTATGCATAATAACTGATTATCTATACTTTTCCCTCTATGCTTAAGCTTTCGGCTCGAGTAGACACTTAAATCTTCTGACAGCACTGGAAAGTAGGATATCTTGGGAAGCATAGAAAAACCGTCATGTTTGAGCGAGGTAAAGCAATAAAGTAACGGTTTCATTGGAATCGTTATATGCCTAAATTTACCTCGTACCCACCTTTTCCATCGTAACTATCATTCTTCAACAAAAAGTAAACTATAGTTCGAAAAGAAAACAAATCATATCCAATTATAAATAACCTGAGAGCTTCAAGCAGGCGAGTTCAACGGGGCGAACCATAACCTTACAAAGGAAACATAAATTAAAATATTGTATTTATTCTCCTTCAACAATCGTATGCGACGCTCATGTACAAATGTAAAAGCTGACGCTATACGGGGTAATATTTTATTTTCAAAACACTTTTATTTTAGACGCAGTGAAGTAAATGACGATGTGAAGTGTGCCTGTGGTTTTTAAAGCGATCTGCACACTAATACTATAGCATTATAAATTTTGACCTCCAAAAAGCCCGTGTTTAACGAATTTCCCATTAGCCGAGATAGCCAAGACCTCATCAGAAAATATTTTTTAAACAAACTTGTGAAAGCAGGACAGGCTAAGGGCAGCGGGCTACTAGGTGTGTAGTCTGAGCAACGCACCTTCGGATGCTATTGCTAATCACCAGGAAAAAGAAAGAGGATCCACCGACAAGGGGCTCGCTCGGGAATATGAGAACGAACCGCCAAAAGCTCCGCAAAAACTGGAATTACAATGAGGCGCTTGCCAATAAATACGTTTTTTTTTTTTTCTGGCGCTCTGATTATTAATAATATGATATGTCGCTGCATATTCCTTAACACAAAATGTTCTGTCTTTGGGAAAAATACCATAGCCCCAATCATCGTTTGTTCATGGAAGAGTGGCGAAAGCTTGAAACAATGGGGATGTCGTTGAAGTAGGCAAATAACAGAGCATGAACTAGTCATAACTAAATCAGAAAGGCAGCCTGGCACCATTTCATTATTTTATTTCTTGTCTGTCTCCTCTTTTGTCCTGTCTGTAATTTTGCGGGAAGAAAATATGCATTCTACCTAAATATACGTGCTTTGAATCACATGCCTTTCGACTGTCTGACTGCATAATCGCAACCCCGGTGTGTACATTTCGCCAAGCACCAGCATATGTGTTACCGGACATGCTTTGAATGAAATCAAAACAAGTGGAATTTTTTATATTTCCACTTTGTTTCTAGCAATAATAGTTTCTTGGCAGGGCTATTAAGAACTCCTGGGATAAATTCTATACCGGCTATCAACACCAAATAATACGTTTTTTCTCCTTTATAGGGAAGCATAATATGAACCACCTGACTTGTCCTGCTTCGGTGAATTATTTCCCAGAGTAGTTGAAATGCCCTTGTGGCAAGAAAATGAACTACTGTTGATAAATACTTATTATTATGGAGATGACGTTGTTATGTACATAATACATATTTCTATTTATAGTAGTCTTAGACATAGACATAGTAGTCTGCGAGACTACTAAGACCTGCGAAGACTGCGACGTTGGTTTGAGTGCAGCTTAAACAGCGAGACATGGCACGCATTCTTATATGCTGCGGCATGCTGGCAGATGCCGTAAAAGCTCACCAGATCAGTTATGCCACAGCAAGCAGTAAAGCACAGGAAATAATAGAGAGTGACTCAATTGTTAAGGCTCGGAAGGGGAAGAGCGGAGGAGAAGTTCGATTTGACACAATGCTACATCACTTTTTTCACTCCGAGAAACAAGGAAAAATCAGGCACTATTTTTTCTTCTGCTCCTACATCTCTCTTTAGATCTCTAAAGCACTGGAAATAGTGAAATTCAAGAATTTGCCAGACGTTTAATATCCAGGCTCAATAAACAAGCCACTCCTCCCTATTCTTGTTTTTCGGTAGCTTGTGACGGAGGTTCAGTTGTTCGCAACTGATGCAAGCTTCCTGATTTTTAACGTAAATCTCTAGGTGTCTTGTTTCCAAGCGAGTATTCCGTAAGCCGGGGAGAAATTATCTCCTCGGAACGCAATTTCGTACCGTGTCTTCTAACCTCTGTAGGCGAGTCTAATCATTGAACGGCCCTGATTCTCATGCAAAGTAAGCTCATTTGCATACATTTCAAGGAAGAGCCTTAGGGATCCGAGCAGTCTTTTCGGGTATTGTGTTCCTCTGCGTCTTAGTTCCTGCAGGTGTACCGCGCTCTTATCCTGAGTCTGTTTCCAAATGAGCAATCGGGCGCTAAGGTTGAGCGACCTCTTAAATCTTTCCGTACTATCTGAGGCCTTTTTTTCAGACTCTTCCGTATTTATTTTATCTAGCTAATTTAAACAAAACATTACTGCGTATTTTAGAAATCAGACACTTCATATACCCTCAACAAACCATGTTGTGTCTTACGTACCGGCTGCAGCGGAAGACATTATCTGCGACAGCTGAGCTCCATGACATTAAAGAAGCTCTTTTCTATACCCGGCGCCAAAATTTCGGACAATATGTTATCTTCACTGATTCATAATCATCTATGCAAATTCTAAATAACCTACTGAAGAAAACTAATCATCATTCTGGTTCCCTCGATATCGGGTATCTACATCACTTGGCTATTGCCGCAGGCCACTGCATAACATATCAGTGGATACCAGCTCACTGTGGCATTAAAACCAATGAAAAAGCAGATGTAGCGGCTGGTAAAGGCTACCAACATCAGATATACATTCGGACCTTTTTCAAAAAATCTGATGCATTCCAACTGGCTAAAAAATTGGTTCCAAAACAAAGTATCGACTTTGGAGCTTGCCGACACATCACTACCAATTTCTTTACTCAGTTGACCCACATCTAAGATCAAGACTGCCTCCGAATTTTCCTCGCCAAGTAGAAACTCTTTACCACCTACTTCGCCTGAACTGTGCATATATAAAAACGGCTTGCGCTACCGTTTCGGCAAAATGAACAGTTCGTATTGTGACAACTGTGGCTCGATTGAAACTCTGGAACACATCCTACTTGAGTGCCCTGAGTACTCTGACGAGCGTGCGTACTATGAACATAGCATGGAGAAACTCTCCCCAGTGCCTTTAACAATGAACAATGTTTTAGGTCCCTTACTCTGCCCTAGGCAACAGAGACTCGCAATGAACTTTTTATCTAAGTATTTGAAAGAAATTGGACTCCTTGACAAACTCTAAATTCACCTTACATGTTTCCCTCAGGCATTTTCTAAGCTCTGAACTCTATAAGCACATTTGTCGGATCATGCATTTCATTATTTCATTTTATACCATTACTCCGCGAAGCACATTAACAGTTATTTAATGGCCGCTATGTATCTCCTCCTTCAATTCTATTATTTTCCTCACCATTATTTTTCAATCTTTCCCTGCCGAATTCTCCTTCCTACACAGAGTAGCATGCCAGCGAAATCTAAACACCGGTAAAATTATCTGTTTTTCATCAAAGGGTCTCTATCTCTCTTTTCAAGATGTTAATTTCACAAATACATGGTCATTATTGAGTGAAAGAAGATATAGTGATGAATTTGATGTAAATGTTCCTTATGCTCCTTTCCAGATAGCGCCGAAATAAACAAGCGTTTAATTAAACAAATAAATCTAATTGTTAACCTCGTCCCCACTGAGCTGTTAGTCTGCTCTTTTTAGTTTATTTTGTCCGCAAAGAACGAAATTCTTCGCTTTTGCTAACATGAAGCAACGTTCGTTACTCTGGTGCAATGGCCCTTCGACGACCGCATGTAGCTGCGGATAAGGGTGCTGCACGTGCGGCTTGTTTACATACCTAAAATGTATCTGAATCCCGACTTAAAAAACCACTCACGGCACATGGTGAAGCGCAAGTTTCAAAATATAAGGTCTAAAGGCGGCTGGTGAATTCAGCTGTATTTACACCGTGAACGCCATCCCTTCAGGCTTAAGGCGGGTTTCATCAAAATAAAAAATATAATGAGGCGTTTAGGAATTTGACACCGTCATCCTAAGAATTTAACTGTTTAGTGAACTAATCAACTTAAAACTTGCCTCAACTATTGAAACAGCCATTAAAGTGAAAAAATAAAAGTTAATTGTGCGGATGGTTAGCACGCTATCGTATTTAATTTAATTAAGCCAAAGTATATTTCATGGCAGGGGTAGGGACAGCAGCAGGCAGAAGAGAGGTATAGATATAGCAGGAGGTGACGGGTGGCCTGGCTGCCAGAGGTAACTGCCTCAGGAAAATCACAGACAGTGGAGATTGGCTTCACGGGAGACGTGACTGTACGGATAAACCAAAATTACAATCGATATCGATAATTCATGCGATAAGCTGTACAAATGTTTTTCTTAATGTATTCGCAGGAAAATGAAAGCCACAATCGCGAGGCATGGGCTTTGACAAATATATTTAAACACGCTATAGAGAAAAGCACACATAAAACCAACCATCATAAGTCGCCGTTTTATGCTTATAGCATCAATTTCGGTGGAGACAAGTTCTGAAATAAAAGGCCTAATATTGACAACAGCTTAGACAGCGCTGGTGGATAGCGGGAACAATTGTGGCTTTCCGGGTTAACGCAAGGCGCGATTGTTGGACGCGATAGTTGTACTCAGCTTCAAAAAACATGAGACATGCTTGTTAATTGGCTACTTTTGAAGCGAATGTTTAGGCTTTAGGTCGTTGTGCTCCACCCACGCTTCTGCTGTTAGAAGGTACTGAAAAACTGATCGGCAGGTGTAAATAGGTCTGCAGTTATGACAACCTTGAGAGACTTCTATAGACTCTTAATATTCCGATCGACAACGATCCCCTAAAGACCAACTGGCCATCAACCAAAATTCTTCTTAGCTTACACGTTCACGCAGGCAACGACATAGGAAATATATAGGAAACGATATAGGAAGAAAGACAAGTGTTACAAATTGTATCAAAGCTGTAGCGTTAAAGGCTTCATCCACAACCGGAATCGGCGGCCATCCGCCATCCGCCGTCCTCCGTCTGTGGCGTAGTGAGCGAAGAATCACCAGCATGACGCCGCCAGGCGGTAGCTGGCAGATGGCACCACCGCGAACTTACTGGACGAAGGGTTGCCTGACATTACGTTTGGCAGGAGAAAGAGAAATATAGGAACAGAAAGAAAATAAAACGTGGCGGAATTGACCAGGGCTGTTTCCTTTGAGGGGAACCAGGGAACCAGGGCAGATAGCAGGACTGCGAAAGTTTCGCTTCCGTAAAACATGATTTGGGTAGAGCGGCCTAAGATATGAGGCGGCACTTACCAATCTAGAAGGCTGTAGTTCTCTGCGTACCTGTTCTTTTTTTACTGCATATGAATTACGTACAGTCTATTGAGCTCGTTATTGAGACATGTCTGTGTGGAATCCCGTATGTGGACAATAGTTTTGACTATCTGTATTTCAATTCCAGCATAAGAGAGGCCTCCTCTTAGATAATGTGATTCGACTAACGGATACACTTAAAGGACCGAAATAGGACAGTGGTTGTGTTTACAGCTGTCTTCTGGTCAGCAGTGCGGCATCTCATGTCATGGAAAAGTTGCTGTCATTGCCTGTGGTACTCACGGGACTAAGAACATGCCTTCAGAGCTGACAGTATATGACAAGCAGAAACATCGCACCAGATACATTATGTTAAGGAGGGTGCTGATGTAGTGCTATGCGTTGAAGGAAACCAGCCATCCTTGCATTAGGGCCACTGTAAGCTCTTAATCTCTTTCTGTCGTTACTTTAGAAACGTTGTGATAGAGATTGATAGATGGATTTATTGAAAGGAAAAGTAGAAAGGTTGGCCGGAATAATTCAAATCTGGCCTGCTACTCTGCACTGGGGAAGGGGAAGGGGGAAAGAAAGAAGATCATGATGGGTGACGATGTGGGAGAAGGCATATGAAATATATATACAGGCACAGTAGCTTGCCTCACAAGCGCGAATCATGCCCGCTGGCGCACAAAAAACGGCTAAGAGCACGCACTGCCTGGACACCCTTCCCCTTCCCCTTGTCCTGCCAAGCGCCCAGCAGCAGTTCCTCTGACAAAGGCCTCTTGTTCAAACGGTTCTGAAGTATATGCAGAAATGAATTGCGATAGTTTACGACGGCGACGGTTAAAATATCAAGAGACTGTTGCGCTCGGCAATCACTTTTTGAAGATTCATGAAAACAGTACTTGCACTGCTTTAAGCTGAATAATGGGAGAACAACTTTCCAAGCATATACGGGCCGTCAGGTGGCGCCACAGGTATATTATGAGAAGGATCCCTCAAGCACTTTTCTTAACTTCAAATCGAAGTAAAACGTTCTATTACTTGGATAATGTCCAATTGCTGCACAACTCATTCGCTCTGAAGTACTAAGCTTGTCAGGATGCTTGCTCTGGCGGTGTACAGGCCTACCGCACATTTGCTGTATGCGCCTGAAGAGTGCAGAGCACAGAAGAGAAAATGTAATGTGATAGAAAAACCAGTTATTTCTTTTTGAGGTTCGCCATATGATTCAAGGGCTGTCTTCCTCTGCTTTTACACGCTTCCTATGGTGCAAAATAAACAAAAACAAACAAAGAAACGCTGAAGGTCTGCTTAGCCTTTCGTTCGCTGTATCTTGAGATAGCAACCAAGAGAAGCAAATCTTTAACTTGGCTACTTGCTCTAACTTTTCCACAAGTGTATTGAAGAGAATAGTTTACACTGCTGGTGAAAACTTTCCCTCATAAGGGGATAAGGGGGTAGTTAAATGCAACGGATAGTGAAATATATTAGTTTTGTGACAGACTTTATTATCTTACGTAGCAACTGCACAAATTGATAGCGGATAATGCTCACTCTGTACTAGCAAAAGTTTATCATGCTTACCGGTGTGTGTGTGTGCGCGTGATATTATTCACAAAGAAAGAACTCGTCCATGCACGCTCGCCGCCCAAAGGCAGCAAGGTCGAATAACTCCGTCAATAAATACTTTCTAATTTTTTCATGTGGTGGTGCAGAGCTCATGAACAAAACAAACAAAGCGAGGCAAGGCACCGTCCAAAGTAAGTGGTTTTATGGAAGCTTCCTTCGAAGTACTACAAGGCAGGGAAGACACATTGGGAAAAAGAAGCGACAGACACACAGAGAGGCAAATGTTTTTTTTACGGTCTCAAAACTCAGTCACGTCTCCAAGCTTGGTCGAACAGCAAACAAAGACCAGACCGATGGCTCAGCTTTTGTGGTGACGGTGAGATCTGTTGGCCTTAAAGCCACTCCACGTTTGTTTTCAACATCTAACGCATCTCAGCTTTTCCATAACAATTGCACGAGCTAAAGAGAGTCTAGAAAAAGACGCGAATGATTGAAACATATCTGTAGTAAGTCTTAAGCCGCCATGGTCTTCTAGTTTTTATTCCACAATGAAGTTACTAATCATACAGTGCCACTGTTTAAATTTATTGTAGTTTGGATCTATTGTAAGGTTTAGAGTAATACGAAATAGTAGCCAAATCCCTCTTTGCCTTACATATCTGCTGTGATCTTTACGGTCAGTGTGCTATTTCTCATGACCGAAGCTAATGACCGACACTTGCTGCAGCTTTCCTGCAAGAAACACTTGCAGAGGTTCATCACGATTAAACCTAGTTCCGTAGTCATGCTTAATAGGGCCGAAGGCTCTATTAAGGATGACTACGAATATGTTTGGTTGTTATTGAATCTTTAATGCCCAAGCATCGAAAGCGCACTTGGACCGGCACACCCTGTACATAAAGACTAAACAACCAAGCGCTGGCGAAGCAGTTGCTGAACACATCACTTAGTCACATAAGATGCCTTACGAGCGAGCCCTGCAGCTGCGCCTCTCCGCAGCGGGTCACGTGGGCAGACGTCACTGACCGCGCGTCTCCACTCCTGCGGCTCAAACTGGAACGCGCAAGTGAATGACGTTGAGAGCTGCAGTTCAAAAAGTAGAGCTCAAGCTCTAAAATAATTCTACCATAAAATGTCCTTTTTTGTTTAACTGTAGTTCTTGTCTTTATGTACAGCAAAAAATATTGTGGCTCAAGATTCGCTTTCACGCCCATTGGTTTAAAATCCTGTCCTGTACGCTTTCTTCCTGAACGAATCGAATAAGCTCACAGCATCTAGAATGTATTCGTCAAGAAAGAAAACTAAACGGGGAGCAAAAACAGTGTGAGCGAGGATAAGCTATCTTCAGACGGCGAAAAGCAAATAGCTTTCTTGCAGTCGGAATTCCTGCAGCACGGTATGGCCTCCAAAGGCCGTCAAGGGCGATCGGAATGTTGGCCCCGATACTGAGATATTTCACAACGAACAGCTTCTCACTTGCTTTGTTTTCGTAACCGTAAAAGCAACACAATAACAATTATTAAAATATTCGGAAGAGACCTTTAGGTATGGAAATGCGAAATTGTTACTTTTTGCACTGCCAAATTTTTTCATGAAAGTTCCTTCTTCGAGATGGCTCGTGTGCGTGGTTTGTTGTGCATGAATACCGCCAAAAGTTGGGAACTTCGAGCTGCACAGTGTTTGGAGACGAATTAGAGTGTGGCAGCGGTCCTTCCGTTTCTACCCGTTTAAGTCACGTGCTCATTTACTTGGCAGCTACACTCTCGCGTAGCTGCCTCCCATCTAATAATCGCGGTTGGCCTTGAATCACTGCTACGGTGGCTCTTCCCATAGTCAGGGGCATCTTTTAGTGAAGTCTCTGAGAGCGCGGTGGTTTTCCCCCTCACCTGCCGGGCTTCCCCGAGAGCAGGAGCCCAAGTGGGATCGCCCGTACGTCCATGTGTGCCTTGCTCGTATAAGGTGTGATTAGTCACATTTTTGTGACCCTCAGAAAGTCTACAACCGACGCTGACGGAGTTTGGCTGATGGGGTTGGTGATGCTTTCTAACTAAAAAAGATGAGTGCCGTGACCTGCGTGCGCAAAGGCATCTAGCGCTGCACAAACATGGCATATGCTTTCGCGCTGAAGCGGAAGCACACATATGTCACGTAGTACTTAGATGCGCATGCTTGTCAGGAGAGCTTGAGCGGTGTTCTGTGGAGAAAATAAAGTGAAATACTAACGCATCTGCGCTGCTCGTACCAAAGGTCTTGCGCCTACATAGTTTGCTTGCTTTTCTACCTGCACTCGAGCTCAAGTATTGCTTTTGAGAACTTTCATGTCATTTTCTACGCCGATTGGCGTTAAACCAATTTAGTAAAGTGTTCTCGCCACTTCAACTGCATATAGAACATAAATGATGGATTAACAGTGGCCCATAGTTAAGACGTTTAGTATAAAAATGTATTTTCAAGGTGGCTCAGTTTGATTTTTAACTACCACATAAACGTGTTGTTATCTATAGGAAGATGTCGAACCTACATGAAGCAGGAGCACTGCAGCATAGATTTCTCAATCTGCACATCGAGACAGCAGAAAATTTCGAAACGGAGTTGTGACCCTTTCTTATTTGAATAGAACTTGTTCCATTCATACGGAAAAAGAGAACAAAACTAAAAAAAATTAGGCAGTGCGTTGTAGCCCAAACATGTCCGGGTTAGCATGCACGTTTTCTTTCTGTTAATGAACAAGATCCCGTTTTAAAGTGCAGAGTTGTGCTCAGACTAGTATGGCTTCAAGACGCAATTACAAACCTGAAATGGCTTCAATATGTTTATGTTGTAAGCGCAAGGTTTATGTTGCACATCTGCTGCAGTGAAATTTAAGCATTAGCCGCAAACCCTTCCTTGCTTGCTTTGAATTCATCAGTTCGAACTGTTTGGTATCTGGAGCTTTATATACAGGGATTTATATATCACCGAAGCAATATCGCTATATCACTCTGTAGCCTTTTTACAATCAGATCCTCTTAATAAACATAAACAGTATGTTACAGCATGAAGAGACATTTCTTGATGCGGAATATTAATTTCTTCGGTACATACCAGTGGAGGGTGCGTATTGAGAATTGTCTAAAGATATGTTCTAGAAAAGGCGTCATGATCAAAAGGATTTGGTTCGTTTCTCTTTATGGCCGCTGATAGCGTGAGCCCTGAAACAGCTGCGGGCTGTCAAAATCCCGATTAATTTAAACTCCTGAGTGTTCTTGAATGTTCTTTTTTTTTGCGTTCGTGACACGTACATGAGGCATGTTGTATTCCGTTTCTCAAGCCATTTACAGCACTGCGAAGAGTAAGAGGATCTAAGGCAATCAGGATGGCACGTCCTACATATATCAGCCCACTCTCCTTGTAAGCAAAGCCATGCAATAAAAATTCTTATTCTTAAAGCGAAATGCCTCCTCACTCTTTACCGAGTATCCCACATGCAACTGAATGTCTTCACCCATCGTGTTCCTTGAGCTCCAACCCCACCCCTACCCTATCACATATCCTCAAGGAGTGCTCGGCTGATCCTTCCTCGCCGGGCTCAGAGATCTCCACTTGGGAGGAATGGGAGGCCTCACTGCGCAACGAACCTGCACCGGCAGATGACCGCCACCACCCGGGACACGGATGTGCTGCAGCGGAATGAACTGCCAGACATCTAGAGCAATCAGGCCGTGCCTGGCCGGAGCTTGCAGCCCACACCTGTAGATATTAAAGTCTCTCTCTCTCTCTCTCTCATCTTTGTAGGGCCTACATTTGCAGCTGCAATCAGGTGCGAGCATAGTAGAGTAATCCAATAAAGGAGAGCCCTTCGCGGTGGCTCAATGCTTAAAACGCTCGGCTGGTTAACCGGAGTACACGACTCCTATTCAGAACGTGGCAGTCACGAAGGATGGAAGCGGACCGCATAAAGTAGCATTTTTATCTTTAGAGG
>NC_139347.1:80842745-80947745 GCF_055883805.1 Amblyomma maculatum
GCATTCGAACTTCGTGCAATAATAAGAAAACACGGCAGACTAGATCGAAATTGAGATTTTCCTTGCTTTCGAACTACCTTCATTTTGAAAATCTTGGAGAGACTCGTTTTCTCTTTCAATTGCACGACCGAAATAAACGTCCTTCAGTGAAGCATTTTCATTATTGCACTCCGGATGACCTGGACCCAGACATAAACACCATCTGGATGTATGCGCGACACCAAATCACAAATCAGCCACTACCATCTCCGGGCCCAGTGTACAAACTTTCTGCATTATATTTTACTTCTCTATTTTTGGAGAAGGTGCACTTTCTTTTGGGGCGTCCTTGGTAGCATGACTAGCACTAGGACATTTTACTCGAACTGTCACGTTTGGTGCCTAACGTCTTCTCACTTGCGAAGGCTGCGACGGATTCGCTAAACAATGAAGCTGAGGCGAGAACAAAGGGCGAACAGCGCTAAAAGAGATTCACAGCACAAAGATGGAGACCGCACCAAGGATAATACAGAAAAAGAATAAAAAAAACCGGCGCCTTCCCTGACGTGCTCAACATATATACCTTGACCTAAAGGCTCTGCGCCATAGGCGCTTCATCTTCATCTTCATCCTCGTGTTGCAATAAATCAGCACCCATTCTATCCTTTATGACAGCTGCAACCCGTCCATTTGGCGTAAACAATCGACACACAAATATTTTCCCTTCCTGCTCTTTGCTCTCGTTTTTTTTTTTTCTAGTTTTGTCAAGATGTCAACGCGCTTTTCTTTCAGTATTCGCTTCGTTAGCTGTTTTCTCCCTATTTATGCTTCATTCTGTGACCACATTTCGCGGTGTATATAGACAATTGTCACTGTTATGGAGTAAGGATAATATGACTGAACGTGACTAGCCTGTTCCGAAACGACAGAGGACCGCAGCGATGCCATAAAGTCGCACGGATGGCCTCTCGCCAGCTTACTTTTGTGTGTTCGGATTCTGGTGGAAAGGCATTATCACGCGTGACTTCAGCGAACTTTGCGGGATGGAGGCTCGATTGGCTTCAGGTCAGAACCATTCTGACTCTTCCTTTCGACTTCGACTCCACTACCAGCTGGAAAGCGCACAAAGTTACTGCTCACTTCGAGGTTCAGCGGAAAGATGTTACAGCTTCGGTAAAGACGGAAGCTGAGAGGACGGAGCATTAAAATGGCTTCAGTAGAAATGGTTCAGCGTTCTTCTATTTTCTTGAATGTCATATTTTTCTACATTACATTAATTTATCGGGCCATTGGGGACGAAACTCGAATCAACTAATGGCTGGCAGATAGTCTTGAACAAATTATGTTATGTTTTATGGTCTGGCGAAATAATAAACTGATGCGTAAATAATTTGTCACAGTTCTCCTCAAAAGGTCAGAGCTCGCAGTTTTATTTTTACGCTCTCTACTGCTGTAAAAGTGGCACTTTATTTTGCCAAATACTGTTTTTGTCTGTTGATCGACAAGGCATAAATGAAACAATAAGTTGTGCGAGGTGGGTTAGCTAAGATGTGATGTTTTTTTTTTTGTGTGTAATATTCCTCTCAACAAGTAACTGTAGCCTTATTATCTGCGCAATATGTGGCCCTAAAATATGTTTTTTTCTTCCTACTATCTTAATATTCTTTGACCTTTACGCCTGCATGGCTAGCAAGCTGACCTCTCTGAAAGCGTCAACATAACAGAAAAATAGCTTATTTTACTGGCAGTGTCATCAAATATGTACGTGGCTGTTCTTTTTCTATCTAACAGATTTATTTTCGAGCTAAACCAAAACCGCTGCTTGATTCTGAGTAGTAAGCTTTTGTTTCGAAAAACATGTCTTGGTGTTAAAGCAAGTTCCGTTATCAAGTAACTGTATGATAGAAAGGGCCGCTGTTGAATTATTTCTGCAGTGGTTTAAGGATGAATCGTTACGGAATCAAACTCGGCAATTAAAAATAAGAATCATAAGCGAGACCAAATTATAGAATAATATGCCAAACGGCTTCATTCAACTAAAAGGGGTGTCAACCACAGAGCTCTAAATACAGACGCATATTGGCTTTCTTAGGTATTTTTTACCCGTAACGTTCCTAGGAACAAAAGATTAGAAACGTAAACGAACGTTCGGTTCTGTACAACGCGAGAGCGTTGGCCGAAAAATATACGAGAATGAGACCCTACCTGGACCTGTTTTTGCCAATCGCCCTTTCACTTTGTTGCTGCCGAAAAAAGCAGGAAGCACACATGTCTATAGGAGGTTTTGAGTTTTTGAAGTTGCATAAGCTGGATTGTACCACTTATCATTTAATGCATGACATAAAAGTGTGAATCTGCTGACCTATAGGCCCATAGGCACACAGAAACAGACACAGATATGAGCGACCACATAATGAATGAATATGAAGTGATAACTTTAGGAAAAACAGGAAGGGCATATAAGAATTTTGAAGCTTATATTCTCATTAATGTGCTGGAGGAAAGTTGCCACTACGATGACAGCCACGCAAATTGTGCTTATATACTGACACCTATCGCCAATCGCATTTTGTTCTGAGAGCTTCGATGGCAGCAAACCCTACATCAGTCAGATGGGAAACAAGGTGACGTACAAGCATGAATAAGGAACACGGCGCGAGAAACTTCCAAGGATTGCCTGGGTTGCTGCGGGTTGATCTGAAATGTTCG
This sequence comes from Amblyomma maculatum, assembly GCF_055883805.1. Taxonomy (NCBI): domain Eukaryota; kingdom Metazoa; phylum Arthropoda; class Arachnida; order Ixodida; family Ixodidae; genus Amblyomma; species Amblyomma maculatum. The sequence continues at coordinate 80,845,434 of NC_139347.1, forward strand.
TGTATGTTTTTCACCTAGAAAGGTTTGAATATATTTCTATACAGTGACAACACTCAAGGAGGCCCATTGATTCTAGTAGTTAATTGTTCAGTGATCGTAAGCCATGTTTTTGCGCTCAGGGTTTATATACACGGTCTTTTTCATTTCGTGCGATAGTGCTAACTATATTAAGGCCAACTGAAAAACAGGATGCAATATATGAGGCTTGCACACGGAAACGAAGTGGCGTCCGTGTGCTGTGCGATGTCAGCGCACGTTAAAGATCCCCAGGTGGTCGAAATTACTCCGTAGCCCTCAACTACGGCCCCCCTTTCTCTCTATCCACTTTCACTCCCACCTTCATCCCTTCCCTTACGGCGCGGTTCAGGTGTCCACAGAGCAAGTGTGACAGATACTGCGCCTTTCCCTTCCTATGAACCAACCAACCAACCAACCAACCAAAGTGGAGAAATAATGCGTATTTTTTTCTGCCTTGGCAAAGTATTGAATTTACCGATGTCTTACAAATGTGCAATTGTATATGCAAAACTGGTTTGGTTTGTGGGGTTTAACGTCCCAAAGCGACTCAAGCTATGAGAAACGCCGTAGTGGAAGACTCTGGAAATTTCGACTACCTGTGGTTCTTTAAAGTGCACTGACATCGCACAGCCACGGTCAAGAGGCGTTTCTTCATCTGCTATTTCAGCCAGTGTCGGAACTTTACTGCCAATTTTTATTAACTATTATTTTGTAATTGATTAGTATAACTAAAATTGATGCTCAGGGTGAGATGAAGAATGCGGAGTCTGCTGTGCGCCCTCTGGAGAAGTTCAACGAAACCGAAGTTTTTAATTGTTTTTCTGCTAAAAAGCGTTAAACGATATTACGTTTAGAAAAAGCAATATTGGGCATAGCCTATCCTTATATTGTATGCTTTATCAATGCATTTCGCACAAGATGTTTCTTCCCGCTTTTAAATTTAAGCAATGCGGTCATTGAAGTTCATTGCTTATAGGCAGGTGTGTCATGCTGCAAAAATTCTAGATTTATTGATTGATTTATAGGAAGGGAAAGGCAAGCCGCGGTAACTGTCGCACTTGTTTTCTGTGGACACCTCAACCGCGCCGTAAGGGAAGGGAGGACGGCACGAACTACTACAGTGCGGCAAGGCGAAAACCATTACAGCGCGGTGGATCGTAGCCCTCCACTACGGCACCTCTATCTTTTTTTCTTTTTTTTTTCACTCCCATCTTTCTCTCCTTTACGGCACAGTCAGGGGTCCACGGAGAAGTTTGACAGATACAGCCACTACGACTCCTCTTTCTCTCTTTCCACTTTCATCCCCACCTTCCTACCTTCCCTTACGGAGCGGTTCAGGTGTCCACAGAGCAAGTGTGACAGATAGTGCGCCTTTCCCTTCCTGTGAACCAATTATTATTATACCGCACCTTCTCTGTCCTGTAAACCAAATTGAAACTTGTTCGACCCCGACCACCAGCGGCTACGTTTCGATGGCGGCAACACGGAGCGGCGTCCGTATGCTGTGCGATGTCAGCGCACGTTAAAATCCCCAGGTGTTCGAAATTACTCGGGAGCACTCCACTACGGCAACCCTTTCCCTCTTTCCGCTTTCACTCCCACCTTCCTCACTTCCCTTACGGCGCGGTCATGTGTCGACCTCGGCGGCTGCGTTTCGATGGAGGCGAAACGAAGAGGCGTCCGTGTGCTGTGTGATGTCAGCGCACGTTAAAGATCCCCAGGTAGTCGAAATTACCCGTAGCCCTCCACTACGGTTCCTCTTTCTCTCTTTCCACTTTTACTCCCATCTTCCTCCCTTCCCTTACGGGAAGGGAGGAAGATGGGAAAAACAAGCGAGAGTTACCGCGCCTTTCCCTTCCTATAAATAAAAAAAAAACGGTCCAGAGGAGTGTGACAGATAGTGCGCTTTGCTTTTTCCGTGTATATATATATATATATATATATATATATATATATATATATATAGTGTTACCGGAAAACGCGGGACCAAAGGGATGTGCTCATTGACAAAGACGACGACCGAGGAACGCGGGCACGACGAAGCGTTGAGAAAGAGGACGACGCTGACAGAGTGAATACTGCACGGCTACTGAAGTCTTAGCGTCGAGTTCAGTCCATCGCAGTGCCGTTACACTAAGTACATCCCCGTAACATCTTGGTGGAGGTCGCGGGTTCGACACAATCTGACGCTGGATCTCCGCAGTGGCCGTCACCTCGGAACGCGGGCACGATGACAACCGACGCGGCTCCATCTACCTCCGCAACGGCAACTGTCGTCGTAGCCCACCCCCGTGACCCTGGTCCCATTCTGCGGTACAGATGAGGTCGATGTCGAGGACTGGCTTTCGCTTTATGAGCGTGTTAGCCAGTACAACAGGTGGGACGCCACGCTGATGCTGTCCAATGTCATCTTCTACCTTACTGGCACGGCACGCGTGTGGTTCGAAACACATGAAGCAGATATACCCTCCTGGGATGTTTGCAAACAAAAACTCCGTTACCTGTTCGGAAAACCGATTGGCCGTCAACTCGCCGCCAAGAGGGACCTCGCCACACGTGCCCAGACATCTACCGAGCCTTATATTACATATATACGAGATGTTCTGGCCTTCTGCCGAAAAGTGGATAAAGTCATGACAGAACCAGATAAGGTGGGGCACATCCTCAAAGGCATAGCCGACGATGCCTTCAATCTTCTCCTTTGTCGGGATTGTTCCATGGTCGACTCCGTTCTGCAGGTCTGTCGACATTTCGAGCAGGCCAAACACAAAAGCATTGCACATCGCTTCAATCGGCTCCCCAACACTGCCCCTAGCTCCAAGTGCGAGGATCTGCCGACCCGAAGGCAACCTTCCAACACTGAAAATGTGACCCGCATCGCGCGTCGTGAACTGGAAGCGCTCGCTCCTGCTACATCCAACCCGCCCTCCTCGGACAGCAACCTAGCAGCAAACTATATATATATATATATATATATATATATATATATATCGAAGTAAACATTAAATAAAAATGACATAAAGATACCATCCCCAACGCTTTCCTTGGCCTCGCCGACTGTTGGCTTCTTTCCTTCATATATATATATATATATATATATATATATGTGTGTGTGTGTGTGTGTGTGTGTGTGTGTGTGTGTGTGTGTGTGTGTGTGTGTGTGTGTGCGTGCGCGCGCGCGCGCGCGCGTGTGTGTGTGTGTGTGTGTGTGTGTGTGTGTGTGTGTGTGTATGTGTGTGTGTGTGTGTGTGTGTGTGTGTGTGTGTGTGTGTGTGTGTGTGTGTGTGTGTGTAATTCGAAACGTCGCGGATGCCTGCTGTGCTAGGTCTGCTTCTTATTCCTGTGGTGCAGCGTTCGAGGAAGGACCAAATGAAAGGCGCCGAACGGACGCCTGGATCGGATGCCCAGTGGGGACAGCTTCGTATATGCGTCAATTGCCTGGTGACCATGTCCAGTCATGACAGCACATTGCACCTCTTGTTGAACACAACCAGCTTTTCTTTAAACACACCAAAGTTCACCGGCGTTCTATAATTTGTTTTACCGAAAAGGAAAGGCGAAACATCTATCACTCCCACAATCCCAGTACTATTATCCTCACTGTTGACAAGGAGAATTATGACGTGCGTTTTACTATCCCGGGCGTGGCACATTTGGTTAAAGTGCTCGGGTGGGGATCCAAGGGATGGAAGTTTGATTAGCGGTGGAAACAGGATTTATTTTTAGCTATCTTTCTCGCTGTAGACAAGAAGAATTGGTTGAGTTTGGTTTATGAGGTTTAACGTCTCAAAGCGACTCAGGCTATGAGAGACCTCATAGTGGAGGACTCTGAAAACAGACCACTTGGGGTTCTTTAACGTGCACTGACATAGCAAAGCACACGGGCGCCTTGCTTTTCGCCTCCATCGAAAAGGGGCCACCAAGGCCGAAATTCGATCCCTCGTCTTTGGGAACAGTAGTCGAGCGCCGTAACCACTGCGCCACCCCGGCGGGGCAGTCAACAAGGTATAATACTAAAGCAATGCTAATATCATCTTCGTATTAGTTTCTCCTATTGAGAAGTGGAGTACTCCGCCTCAGTGCAGGTCATGCTTTATTGGCATTTGAATGGCCTTTTCGAGGACAAGATTCAGAATCATTGTTCGTATGCAGACCAGTGCTATGTTGAGGCGTAAGCATTTGATGGCTCGTACTTGCGGCCATAACCTGTCTGTTCGGCCACGAGAAGTGTCACATTTCGCGAGATTTTTGGGTATGAAGCTTATTCCCGTGACGTCATTGTAGCTTCACTGGCAACCATGGCACGAACAATAGGACAGATTGATTTATTTTATAGGAAGGGAAATTCGCGGTAACTGTCTCACTTGTTTTCTGTGGACACCTCAACCGCGCCGTAAGGCAAGGGAGGAAGGTGGGAGTGAAAGTGGAAAGAGAGAAAGAGGAGTCGTAGTGAAGGGCTACGGAGTAATTTCGACCACCTGGGGATCTTTAACGTGAGCTGACATCACACAGCACACGACGTCGCAGAGTGGGAAAGAAAGAGAGAGAGAGCCTACGGTGAATCATGACAGGGCGCCGTTGAAATCCGAGCTCTGATTGGACGGCGTTGCAAGCGGCGTCTCAAGTGTCCGACAAATGAACGGCGCGCAGCAGGGAGGACGCTTGTAGATCCGCGCCGACGCGTCGGAAACGTTTTTTGTGTGCTTTTAGTTTCGAACCGCCCAACGTTATGGCGTCTCCATAATACAGGGTTGCCACAAATGCCGCCTGCTAAACCTGATAGTAGGGCCATTTGTTTAACCTACACCAGCTACACCTGTGCAGCAAAAATCCATTGTAGGTATAGGAGATTTTCTTCACTGGTGTAGCTGGTGAAGATTAAACAAATGGCCCTAGTGAATAGGGTCTATACCACGAAAGTGTGACGTCACCACCTAGTGACCTCATGGGCCATGATGCCTGGGATAGTGAAACGCACATTAGACAGGAATTATGAGGTGTGTTTCACGATCCCAGGCATTATGGCCGATGACGTCACTAGGTGGTGACGTCACAATCTTGCGGTATACCTCAAACTCTTGCGAAGTGTGACTCTTCTCTTGGCCGGACAGACAGGGTTATGGCCGCAAATACGAGTCATTAAAGGCTTTCGACTCAACATTGCACTGGTATGCATACGAAAAATGATTCTGAGTCTCGTCCTCGAAAAGGACATTCTGCCAATAAAGCATGACCTGCATAATGGCGGAGTACTCCACTTCTCAACAGGAGAAACTAATACGAAGATGATAGCATTGCTTTAGTATTATAGCTCAAAAAAGAATGGTACTCCCCTGATGGGGCTGGGACAGGTAAGGTGACTGCCGCTTGCGGCGGCGGCTAGCCTGCCACATAATTTTTATCTGTTGTAGGCCGTCATTGCACCCGCCACCGTTTCAGTGGTGGACGACGGCTGTTGTTGCGGCGCGCGTCTTTCTCTCCCTCTTCATTTTCTTTCTTCTCTATTTTCTCTTCTGTCTGCACGTTACCCTGCCGGGGTGGTGCAGTGGTAAGACGCCCGACTACTGTGCCGCAGTACCCGGGTTCGAACCCGACCTCGGCGGCTGCGTTTCGATGGAGGCGAAACGAAGAGGCGTCGTGTGCTGTGCGATGTCAGCGCACGTTAAAGATCCCCAGGTGGTCGAAATTACTCCATAGCCCTCCACTACGACTCCTCTTTCTCTCTTTCCACTTTCACTCCCATCTTCCTCCCTTCCCTTACGGCACGGTTGCGGTGTCCACAGAAAAACAAGTGAGACAGTTACCGCGCCTTTCCCTTCCTATAAATAAAACTGTCTGCACGAGGCAGCAGAGGTGGCTCAGCTACAGAGCCAGTAGCAGGCCTGTGCATTTTCTTTTCCTTCTTCATACAGCCACAACAACAACAACAACAACAACAAACTAAAAAGCAGACGACGGATGTTTACCGAACACAACAGCGGAGTTTTTTTGTTGTTGTTGTTGTATATGTATAGACCAGACATTTCTACAGTGTCGTGCAGCATGCGTCCCCTTGGGTCAGCTGTGGCGTAGCCCCAAGTCGGGTGCTTAGCATTGAAGTCTCCTCCCACCAGGATGGGGAGGCTTCCTGACAGGGCCAGGACTTTGGCGAGCCACCCGTATGAGTCGGTATTATGACTGCCAGTCAGAGGCCTGTAATACACGGAGACTGCCACCATGGGCCGCTGCCCAGGAGGACACATTTTAACAGCGATTACTTCTCTGAACTCATTACTTAGATCAGGAATTTGTAATTCGGTTGCTGTGCATTCGTTTCTGACAAGGAGAGCAGCTTGACCCTGTGCATGTTGGTTTCCTCTGTTCTGGTGAAGTATGGTAGGCTGCTGAAATGTACGGTAACCCCGAATAGTGCAAGATCCCCTTGTTTCTTGCAAAAGGATGACCAGAGGCTTCAATTTTCTGACTTGTTCCCTTAGGGTAGGTCCAGTCTGCGTGAAACTTCTGCAGTTCCATTGTAGACATATTGATCTGATTCTTATTGCGCCTCTGCGGGCTTACGACTACACGCCCGACAACGAGATATGACACCAGACCTGACGTTGGCCACACCAGGATTCATCAGGCAATGGGAAGTCGAACAGACAACATGGGGAAGCGACCACTTACCAATTTTGATCACCCTTAACCGAAAAAAGATTCGTGAAAAAAGGCAAACGGTTACCATCGACTGGGAAAAGTTTCGGACAGCCACTGGCGGCAACTTCATGGACTTCGCGCAATTCAGTGCCATGGTTGCGAAAGCACGGCCATGGTCCCGAGACACAATAATATGTGACGACACTACCACACACATGGATAGGCACCTTGCCAACTTGTGGCGAAAGGTCAATATCCTTACGCAACAATACAGATATAAAGGAAAGCGCCACAGGGATCTCATGAGCCTTAAGCGCCAATATCGACTCATCAAGGAGTACCAAAAACAGCTCGAAACAGATTCATGGCACAGCACTTGTGCGACGCTCGGACGCAAACCCGGCCTTAAAAAGCTCTGGGGAATTCTACGAAGCCTGCTGGGGAAAAAGAAAAGCACACCACCACTGGCAGAGCTGTTCCTGCGCGAGAACCCAGCTGCACTCGAGGAAAAGGTGATCCACACGTTCTTCCCGCATGCTTCTGAGATACCCACGCCACCATTGCCGGCGATCACGATTGACAACACAGTGATGGAACTTGAAAAACCATTTACATTTGGCGAGCTATTGGCAGCATTAGCCCACGGCAAACCGAAATCGGCTCCAGGACACGACGGAGTAACATGGCAGGAGCTCAGAAATCTTAGCGACGAAGCCCAAGATCAGCTCTTAACTATCATAAACGATTCATGGGAATCAGGAGTGGTGCCAGATGCACTAAAGCTATCATTGATATACCCCATACCGAAATCAGGGAAGGACCACACAAAACCAGAGAACCTACGTCCAATAGCTCTCACATCCACTATCTGCAAATTGATTGAGCGAATGATAGCCGCAAGAATACAGCATTATATCGAATACGTACAGCCTGGGTTGCATCCAGCCCAGGCTGGATTCCGTCCGAATATGGGCACGCATGATTGCCTTTGGCTGCTCCGCAGGGTGATCAACCGCAGGTCTCGCAAACAGACACCAAATTACATCCTCGCGGTTGATATGCGCAAAGCATTCGACAATGTAAACCAACAGGTAATCCTACAAGAATTAGCAAAAAGATATCCCAGCCAAAAAGCATACAATTGGATATGCAGCTTCCTTCAAAGTAGACCTATTAGGCTTCATGGCAAAGCTTCGGGATGGAGCCCCAGAACCTATTACTTGGATAGGGGCGTGCCCCAGGGCTCTATCCTCGGGCCTTTGCTTTTTAACTTGGCCATGACCCGCGTAGCAGAAGCGCTCGAGCGAGACACTTCGGCCCGCTTCACCATCTACGCAGATGATGTCACCATATGGACAGAAGCAGTGGATTACCCAAATGAAGAAGTCATGCAGACGGAGCTCCAAGCAGCAATCTTCAGCCTCACTGACAGCTTGGAAGCATTGAGGCTACAGCTCTCACCTGAAAAGACACAACTCACAAGCATAGACGGCAAGAATTCTACAAACGCCAAAAAGCAGATTACACTGCATCTTGGACAACACAACATCACGTCTGCAAATGGGCAGACAAAAATCTTGGGGGCACAGATTTCTAGTTGCAACAGTCCTCGTAAATGGATTCGTACATTACAACGTAACTGGACCCCGATGTTGCATATGATTCGCCGGATTTCAAACAAATACGGTGGAGCCCGGCAAAAATCGTGCCAAACACTGTCTAGAGCGGTTGCTGTAGGCAGGATTCTGTACGGGGCACCTGTCTATGAGTTTTCTAATCGCGACGGTAAAGACATCGAAAAGCTACACAGGGCCACTCTTCGCACCATTACTGGGCTTCCTAAGCACACGAGAAATGAAGACCTGCTTAAAATGGTCAGCATACCACCCATACAAGACATTATAAGAGAAGCAAAAATAAGAATGCGATCCCGACTGGAAAACACGACCCAAGGGCAGCAGATCATGGCATGGGACAACCGAATCAACATTGCTCCGAGGCCCCTGGGGACAGACACTTCACCCCCGTGGGAGGCGCCGGTAATCGCACTAAGGCCACAACGACCTATGAGTAGGCGGAATGTGGTAGCTAGGCAACTTTTAGCACAGAGAACTGCCCTCACAAGACCACTCAATACAATAGACATCTACACTGACGCTGCAATTAGAAATGAAAGGGTGAGTGTGGCATGGGTGTGTGTGCCAGCGCCTCAGCACAACGGACAGCACACGTGCCACCTACCTGAAGGAACAATTTTACATTCCGAGATGCTTGCCATATGGGGAGCCATAAATACCATTACGACCGCTGCAGCCAGAAAAGATAACTTCAATGGATATCGAATTTTAACCAAATCATATGCAGCGATTGCAGAGCTGACGGCACCAACTACAGACGACGCAGTGGCCAAGGACATCAGAAAGAGGCTGAAGGGAATGCGGGAAGTTGGAATAGAAATTCAAATTATATGGACACCGGGACATACTGGCACGGACGGGGGAAACGCAGCCGCGCAAGCGGGTGGGCTTGCTGAAACGTACAATGCCCCACACCCCAACTCCATGCCTAAACCGATAGACTTAAATCCTTACCAAACAATGCTCACTAAAGGCTCCTCTGGCAGATCGATGATGCACTATGTACGCACCAAAATAAAACACGACAGTAAGCTTAGATTACATGAAGCGACACCTACGCCGGTATTTGAGGACACGAAAGGGCTCACTCGACCACATGAAATATTTCTCAACAAAGTAATAACAAACGCTGCTTACACACCGCACATACTTGACAAGTGGTTTCTCCGAAGACACGAAACACTCAAACACAACATCTGCACGCACTGTCAGGAACAGTGTACAGCAGACCTAGAACATCTTATATGGCAATGTCCATCGTTTTCACAAGGAAGAAACAAAATTACGCATATTCCACACGACGACATGCCCACATTAGCAGGTCAGGTTATATCAAGCGCCGAAATACAACACTCCATTGCTACATACGGCAGTGAGAGCGGCCTGCTTCGAGTAGTGTGAGAGAGGTCGACTTAGAGCGCGAAGATCGGCCGCATGGCAAGCAAGAAGCAACAGCTTGAAGAACCGTTAAGACGAAGAAGTTACACTCCCATCCCTCCTAACTCCCCAAGAACCCAAACAGCGGCCGAGAGCCATCCCTTCCTTTCAATAAAGGCTTCATTCATTCATTCATTGTTGTTGTTATGTATGAGAAATTCAACAGTGAACGTCTTGCTCCCTACCGACTAGTACACACAATTTGGATACATAAGTCTTAAATTTTAATTACGTTCCACGCCTTTAATATTGCCCCACTCAAAAAAAAAAAAAAAAGCTACGATCCTGTAACAAATAAAGCAAAATATTCTGTAGTTTTGTCGTAAGCGACAGGCTTTTCTGTTTTTCTGTAGTACTTTTCCCTAGTTTGTTCGGCGGGTTTCTCGGCTGGCAGTAGTTCTGTACTACTTTTCTGCCGTAACTATTAAAAATTCGGATGTTAGTGCAGAAAGGTGTGTTGTCACAAGAGATTTTCTGTCATAAACCGAAACGAAATTCTGTCGTAAAATAGCAAATTTTCTTTAATTTTTCCGTCTGGTGCTCGCATATAGAACAATACTTTGGCCAGTGACCTGAACATACGAACCGAAAAACAAATTTGACATTCAGAGAATTTAATCTACTCGATCGAGGTGTAAAGCTGGCCTAAATATCACTTGGTATTTGGTTGTATACCTTCTGCGTTGTTATTTTAGTTGTGTATCATTCAGTGCAGGGGAGAAATTGCTCGAGAGCAGAGAAATTACTTACTACAGGAAAATGCTTGCTATAGGCGGAACGGACCGGTCTTTCGTAAACAATAATATCTGCAGAAGGAAGCCATCTGCCGAATAGAAGCCCATTGCGAAACTCAGAAATATGACATATAGGAAAAAAAAAAGTAGGATTCGTGAAATTAGCCGCGGAAGAAGAATGACCCTATATCTTCAATAATTTGTCAAAACTTAAGTGTCTTTTTTCCTTGTACCCTGTACATCCTTAGGAAAAAGAACTGGAGGTACCTACAACTTTTTTACCCCATGATGACCATGCTTTTCTTTACGGATTCATATATTGAGAGTACAGCCAGCATTTGCCTGTCCGCCAAGCTAATAAAAGTAAAAAAGTCACATGAGCAGCTGTTTCTTAGGTTTCTCACATTTTTTTTTTTTTTTTTGCGAAAGAAAGTATTCGAGTTATAACCCTAGACATATGTAGTAATGCGAAGCTATGAAGCCGGAGTTATATAATTAAGCACTGATTACGTAAACGTGCTTGCATGTGAAAGCATTGTACGTTACTGGGTCAGTTCTGACACCCTATAATACTACAGGCTAAACCCTGAAAACAGTTAAGCCTGCATGATTGTTAAGGGTACAGCTCATGCGGCCTTCAATAGCTTTACGCTGCCTTTGATTTTCACAAAGCAACACTCCCTTTAGAACGCAGATATAGAAGCCGACTTCCGACGCAAAGCTTAACGCAAAGGCTGCTGACTTGTCATGTGCGAGAAGCGATACGTATCCGCGGTGCACTGATGTCAAATGGAGTGTAAATACAAGCGCTAATATAAACTCGCACATAAACAAAGCAATACATAAATACATGAACATAAGCAAGGAAATACGAAAGCACTCGCACAAGCACAGACGCGAACACAAAGGAAAGGCAATCAAAGAAGGCCAAACTAGAGCTCACATGAGAAATGGTGCGCAAAAATGTCGATCGCTCGATTGGCCGTTTCAAAAAGAGGGCGTCAATTTGATAACGGCGGTATCAGAAGATCCTCAGAGGCGGACAGCACTGAAAGGAACTGCTGTGAAGGCACGATGGCCGGTCGCCGCAGACAAGATGAACGCGACGCGTCAGTGCGCTACAAATAGCTTGCTCCGCACTTAAGAGCACACCCCTTTCGCTCGAGTGTTCTTGAGGCTCAGTGAAGCCCCAAGATCGGCTGCAGCAAAGCACAAGTCCGACGGAGTAGCTTGTCTGGCTATTTTTCTCTTGCACCGGCATTTCCGTTTTGTAGCGATGCTCGACTTGGCGTCCAGTGAAAAGAATTGGCATTGCTTTCTCTGAAAAAGAAATCAAAAACTTAATGGACGGATTTCACTTTGCTGGCCTTGAAAAGCAGAAAATTGTTTGTTTGGTCACAACGATAATATTTCAGATAATAAGCATTTAAGGGGTGAAAAAAAGAAAACAAAATTGGATGTGTTTTAGCTTCGGTTAAACCTAGAGTGAAGCGATAGCTCCCATTGAGGCGCGCGGCGTGCCTCTACGTTTATCCGATGTTAACGTCAGCGATCATGTACCTCTCCAGGCAGCTGCTCACACGTTAAGTTGCATCCCACGTCAGCTGACCTTAAACCTTTGATCTTAACCTTGACTTTGTCATTGACTTTGTCCTTGACCGTTGGTGGCAGCATGGCTACTGAAAGTGGTTGTGGCTTAATTTCTAATTTGACCTCGAAGCTGTTTGACGGTCATCGGAAGAACACGGTGACCTTAGCTTTACCCTGCGTAGTAAGCTATCGTTTCAATATAAACGCTATAGTATGATGTAATTCTGGAATACAGCTACGTTCAGCACGAGCAGTTTAAGATTGTCACGATTGTCAATTTAAAATGAACCATTATCGAACAGCTCCCGCAATTTGGTCTGCATTATTGTATTTGCCCATTTTTTTGGTGCTTCTTACTGATATCCTTTCATTCCCCAATGGACAGTGTATGACTTGATGTTTCGCCTTGAATGCGAGAGTGTGACAGTGTATGTCTGGAGTGTTGTACGAGTGCCAAGATATAATTTTTTATCTGTGCACATCTGATTGATTGTGGACTTTTTGTTTCATGATATATCATTGATTTTAATTGATTTCTATTCATGCTGGTCGCCTTTCTATACAAAATATGAGCATATGGTGTGTTCTTGAAAAGTTCATAGGTGCCAGTCAAGCTTCAAAAACGAAGCTAAGTTTTTTATCTCCTGATCATGGAACTTAGAAATGGACCCAGACTCAAAGACCGCTTTTTCCTAGGCGTTCTCCGTAACGAGAGATGACTTTAGTGCTGGAGTCGCAGTGCCCGCCAGCACATTATTCCTGGTATGCCCTGAGCACAGAACCTGCCCGCCTTCCTAATACCATGAAACACTCGTTCCTGACACAATTAAGCTTTTACTATCTTTTCGAAGCATCAGCATGCAAGAACACGACACTACTGTTACCCCTCGTTCCATCCTTTTTTCCATTGCGCCTGACATTAAACTTATATGTGAAGGTAGTCTAATAACAGCCTCTTATGCAGTAGAAGTAAACCGCCAGGCGGCTATCGTCAGATAAAAGTCGAATTGTAAAGCACGTTAAATGTCCTGCTCGACGGAGAACGTGGCGAAAACGAAAAGAGAATTGGGTGGCTAAGACATGGAACCGACCCTGTGAACCTTGAGTGTTTGTAAGACACTCTGCCCCAACGCCAACCGGGTACGTTTTTACACATGATATTTATTGAACTTAGTCATGCAGTGGAATGGTATATTCCACAGGCTATACACAAAACAGTTAGTTAGTGGCCGCGCTGCCGTAGCTTGACATAAAACACAACATAACTAAAAGGTTGATACGGATAAATACCTATCAATAGAGAAAACCTGTCGAGTGGAAAATCTTTTTCCTGATAAATGTCCTTGAGCTCGAAAAACATCCAAAAAATGAATACGGAAGGAAGAACAGGTTCAACGCTGAGGTTCAAAAGGCCAATTTTCCACACGTTTTGGAGTCCAATTACAAAATTAGTTCCTTAGGTTTTGTAGGCAGCTTTAGTAAAAATAGGGTGAAATATATGGTACAAATTTTGAAATTTTGTACGAAGTGTTCTCTATTATTTGCAGCTCGTACAAAAAAAAATCGCTCATTTGCAATTAACAAAACTAAATGCAATGTCTTTAGGTAGATCATGCATTCGTCATGCACTCCATGCGTGGACGTTTTGGCGAAACAGAAGTGCTACTTAGAAAGCTGCATTGCTCAAGCCCGCATCAAAGCATAAGTTTTCGGCTTAAACCATTGTAAAATGTTCTGGTATACATTTTCGCTAAACGTTTATCATACCACATATGTTTCGCAATGTCTCTCATTCGCCTTCATCATATTCGCCGTTTGAGTCGAGGGTACAATTCCGGAATCTTGTTGCTGTTCTCAAGTCCAGGTTGTCTCGCTTCAGGTCGGCTTTTCGAAGGCATCTGAATGAGTTCGCTACTCATTTTTGCTCCCTGTTCTACACAGTGGAAATGATGCCTCTACTATTCGTAAAAGGCGCTGCTTTGAAACGGCAAATGTTAAACTTACTTGTGTATAACCGGTCATTAGAAACCTTGTGATAATAAGCTGCTCTCTGAAGGAAGGCTTCCGATGTTCGTTCTGTGTTTAGCCATTTGCCTGACGCCGCTTTGTTCTTTCTATAACGGCAATATTCAAAGATAGGCTGTTTTGGCTGATAAGGTTTAAGTACTTGAAGCAGCTACAAAGTTTGCTTATTTATTGATTGACGAGACCAGCACTGACAATGATATATTTACTATAGATCAGTTTGGTATCGTCTCTGGCGCTCATAGAAATCACCCCAAAAGTTTGATTCGTGGCCATAAACAATCGCTCAGTTCTCTGTATGCACTGTTTTGCCTAAACGGATGACTCTGGGCTATAGGAAAAACAGATAGGATGCAGTTTAGTCAAGTTAAATCTCGCTCTATCTGTAATTTTTTTTTCTGCGCACATTAGTCTGTTTTGAGAGGTTTCGGGGAAGAAACTGGGAGGTTTCCGCAGTGACCAGGAAAGAATATATTTTTACAGGTATTCGCAGGCTTTGCATCAGTAAGACGCAGACATCGTAACAGGTAGGTGCTGATATATCGTCCCGTGGTGGTGATAATGCTGTAGACAACAAATGAACGGATAGGCGTAATTCTAGAATGAACTCTTTATTGGGCTCACTTGCGCTCGCAAAAATTCAAAGCAATTCGGCGGCGGGGATAGTAGCAAAAGTGCTCGCTGGTCGTCGAACAGAGAATGCCCGCCGCATCCGTCAGCGCTCAGTTATAGGCGCTGACGGATGCGGGAAAAAATATCTTCATAAAGCCGCAAACAGTGACCAGAATAACATAGAAGCACACCAGAGTGGCTGACATCTTTCAATATAGATCTCGGCACATCATGCGCAGCAAAGTAAATGATAAAGCTGCGTCTGCTGACAACACGCATGAACAAACAAAGAGTGCAGGATCAATCCGTGCCCTGCAATCACACTGATAAGGCCGTATGCAGGCGACTGTAGAAAAGGAACACATTTTTGAGTGCTTCTCGTGGCAGTATAAGAAAAATTTGCAATTAACACGATCCGAAGAACGTTTGGATACCATCATTTCCCGGCTGGATTCTTTGGCACAGGTTGTATTACTCGTAACGCCTTTAAACGTTCACACTTCTGAACGAACGCAGGTCACAAACTATCTGCGCCAGTGCCACTCTATATCAAAATGTCTAGTTGACTACTGCACTAATCATTCAAAGACGACACCTATAATATATTTTAGAAAAGCTTGAATAACATGTCGCAGCATATGTCAGCTGATAATATTTATATTCCCTCTGAATCGCAGGTCTGCACGACAACGAAGAAGAGCTGAATAAGATGTAAAAAAACAGGCAGTTTTACATCAACGTCACTGGTTGCAAAAAGGCTATTGGTAACCAGCTTATGATGTTTGACTAGACAAGCAATTCGGTGTATATTACATGTATTTCTTGGATATGGTTCTTATGGTACAGACAGCACAATTAACGGCCATAGTACTGCTTTTGCAGCAACAATATCTTGATTTCTTCTTAAACCATCATTTCTTGTTTGTGACAATTTTTTATTTAAATGTTTCATAACCTATTCAACTCTTTCACATTAGCGTAATTTTTAAATTGTGTTTTCTTTGCTGCACTGTCTACGAAGTATGTTAACTACGAAAGCGCGGTATTTGTTTTCGTATAATAAATATAATATAATATAATATAATATAATATAATATAATATAATATAATATAATATAATATAATATATCACTTTTTAATACAGTTGCAATGTATTTTGTGGTGGAAAACTCAGGGGCAATCACTGCATGCGACTGATGCGGAGCAATGCGTGTGGTAGCATATTGGCTTTTAGCTGTGAAACTAAACAGTTTCAGAGTTATCTGCAGTAGTTAGTTTTTCCCGCAGTTCAGTGGTACTTCCTTCGCACACGGAAAATAAAAGTTGATGAAGACGAAAATTACGAAAGCACAGCGTGAAAATCTCGCAATTTGGCACGCGGGTAAAACCCGTAACGTTGCCAAACTGGTACAAAACACAGGCCTATATGAAGGTGACCTGTTAGCGCCACTGGTTCTAAGCCAGATTATATGTGTGAACATGGTATAAAAGGATATTTTTATACGCAGGGTCACAACACTACACATCTATATGACAGTCACCGCGTTATCATTGCGATGAAGCTTGCGATGCTAACGAAATAAAACGAGATTCACAAAGCCCCTTTCGACGCTAATATTCGCTACTAAAACCTCTCTAAACTCGAAAGAGTTCACTTTCTTTCCCATAGGGTCCGATCTATACTTCATATCAGAGATGCACTCAGAGTCCTTACGCGATCTGAGTAAATCAGTCCGTCGCATGCTGCACCAAATGTTTTCCTCCACGCCTGTCATCTCGCTGCTGGTGCTATCGCAGCGAAGGAGAAGCAGCGTAGAGCTGCTACACGCAAGATACTCAGCCTACTTGAACGCCACGTATGTGATTGGCAGCTCCCACCTCTGATGAGGCACCCGCAGCGCTGTAGTTGATGAGGACCTTTTGTAGGTTGTAAAGTGAATCGAACTCACCCAGTCCTTTCACATATTGCAGAGGTTCAACTATCTTTAAACCAAGTTTAAAGACCGTTAGCCATCGGCCGTAGCCGCAGCCGCTGCTAGCTGCTACTTCTATCTTGGTTCGCTTCCGAGGTTGGTAAGCTTCTCTCTGCAACGGTATAGTCTTCTCGTTGTTCGATGGTCTGAGCAGCCTGTCTGATACGGCTGTGCTCTCTGGCTTTACCGAGATGTAGTATGATTATAGCGTATTTACTCAAGTGAAATGAAGGATGATGATGATGATGATGATGGACAGTAATATACGTGCGCAACAGAGACGAGACAAAAAGGAGACGTGGACAACGACGGCGCTGTCGTTGCCCACTTCTCCTCTTTGTCTCGTCTCTGTTGCGCACGAATATTACAGAAGGAGTGCAGATGGAACTTCATGAAGGCAATGATGTTGAGTTAATGCACAGTGCGAAAGTGTTTAGCAGTTGAAACTCGTTGAAGACGACGATGTTTGCTGCCCAGCGCGAGTGCGTTTTGCACTTTTACACGAGACGCGATTGGCTGTGTTTGCGTAGTTCTCTCGTGCCTGGGCATGAGGATGAAGACGACGATTTTTGCAGCCCAGCGCGAGATGAAAATGAAAGTGCTTGCACCACAGTGCGAGACAAAATAACATGCTCGCACGAGTACGTGACACCATATATGGAACGCATGAGGTATGAGGTGCAGGAATAGCAAGAAATAAAGCGAAACTTACAAATGAAGGCCGTGGAGCTAACGTTCTAAAACCAGAGCAGAACTACCTTCCTTGTTATTCCAATAATTGTTTGAAAACTTTACTACTGAGAAAATGTTAAATTCACGATTTGCTGGGCTCCTGAAGCCCTTACTGGACAAAAAAGCTCTAGGTTCCAATGTGATGCAAGCTACATGCGAGAAGTAGTATAGTTGACAGCTTTCATGGGCCATCCAGGGCATCAGGTGGATAACATTTTAGTTCGGTTCATTCAAACTCGGGGGTGAACTTCGGCCCTCCTCCCAAAGGCTGGTGCCAGCCGTGTAAGATAACTTGGGAACAGCATTTTTAGAGTAACTGGAGGAGGCAAAATAAAAGCCATTTGTGGCCAGCAGTTGATTTTTGGCATTATTGTAAGTTTATAGGGCTTGAATTAAACTCGTCTTCCCTGATCATTTTCAGGGCTGCACCATTCACTCATTGTTATTTAATATACATGTCAAAATGGTCGGAGGAATCCATACGATAACGGTGCTCTAACTTTGTTCAGAATAACCTCTTTCAGATGACGGAAAACGATGCCTTGTGGTGGCGGGGCGTATAGCCGTTCCCCGAAAACTGCAGCAACGGAAGTGCCGAGTGCGTCACTAAAAAATAAAATACAACCTTACGCTTTGTTTGAGCATGAAGCGCAGTACGGAAACTGAAATGCAATATTAATAAAATAGTTTTATGGATTAAAGTTACTTACTGTAAAGAGCGTAATACATCGGTGGCGTCCGTCGTGCCATCTTTGCGACGATAAATAAGTTAACTTAAAAAATCGCCGTGGCGTAAATCCGTAAAAGAACTTTAAAGGATATTAAAAGGCGATTGTTGCTGAGAGCTGTCTCTCAACGCAACCTAAAGGTAACGTACACTCAGTGAAGACAGGAATTGAATACGGTGAAGGTAATTCAATAGTGTAACCATTGTCATACCATCACATCCTTGGCTGCGTTCGCGGCTGTTTTTGCTGATGTTAAGAAAAAAAACATGATATTATGCAACCTAAAGGGGAACCTACTCCCAGAAATGTGGTCGTAATTTATTTAAATGTTGTGAATTTAAAAGAATAAAAAATTGCCCCAACATTAATCGAACGACATGTCTTACAATCAGGTACGTGGTGGTGATCCATTGCGCCACAGGAGCGACGGGTAGTGCGGTCTTTAAAAGCGCTCTTATTCGTTTTGATTCAACGCACTAATGATGACGCGACGGACGCAACTGGCATGAGCAGAGGATTACTGCAAGCAATTCTAATCCAGCAGACTATTTTATTGCGTATGCATTTTAGTTTATGCAGTGCAATGTATACTCAAAATAACATATAGCTTTATTGACTTCCTTTTTGTTGTGTTTTATTTTTAGCGACGCCACCCGGAACTTCCGTTGCTTCCGGTTTAAGGAAATCGCAATACGCGATTTCGGGCGGAATGGGAACGAGGCGACTACCGTACGTTTTTTGCATTTTTACGGACGACACACTGCAATAGTAGTCTATTATCTGGAATCCTAACTCGTGTTGTCTTTGTCCTCCTCAAAAAGTAAACAAATCTTGATGAACAGGATTTTAAAGGGGCCATTATTGGCGGATGTTGGAAGAAACAAAGCTCCATTCATGAGACCCGTTTCAGATGTCTGTATTGGTTTCAAAAAAATTCATTCGTTATGATGGCATACAATGGCTGATACCAATGCGCCGACCAGCAACTACAATCTACGCAATTTTGTAAGCAGAAGCCCGAAGTAGAGTATTTCTTTTTACCGGTTGTAGTTTGCTGCTTACACTAAGCTTCTATTCTGCGAAGTAAGCTGACTGCGTTTCACCATGCAACACTGAAGAGCGAGTACTGGTGCCAGGACTGGCTGCTCCACCAACAGTGATAAGAAAACGCAGGGCCTTTGCATCAGACTTTGTCCAGTCTTGCGGAAATGGTTTACGCAAGAACGGCAACTACTTGCAAGGCCGGAGTTGCATCACTTGTCCCATCTGTACTCCCGCGGGCCCTACAAGCAGAGGGTCGAAGCCCGAGCTCAGCCCCAGTGTGCGCTTGGTCTGTGAAGCGAACTGCACAGGAACAGGGTAATTAGGGAGCCTGCAAATACGAGAAAGATTGGATGCTTTGGGGATATCCCAACCATGTACATTCTAGCAACCTAGGAGGATCCGCCGGTGTGTACTCGCTTCTATGTTTTGTTGTTCATTTTCGCCCACCAGACGAAGGTCATCTTAGACCATTAGCTAACGGCCACGCGCTTTTCAGAAAATCTGTGCTGACCTAAAAAGCCCGCCTCTACAGCTGTCGCGACTCGTACATCAATGCAGGCAAGAGCACTTTTCTCGTGAACGATACTGAAGCACTGTGCGCAAGAAAGCAATAAAAAGAGGCCGCAGCGATTAAAGTTATCTGACAGCTGAACGCTGACATAAAGCTGGAACCAAAGGGCTGCCCAGAAGTCACACTAGTAGACAGCAGAATAGGAAAACGAGTCTAGCCGAAAAAAATGCAGGAAAGTTTCTAGCGTCACAAAAGACTTCCCGTAGTATTCTTGGCCGTACATATATAACAACATATATTTTCAGTACTACCGGAATTTTGTGCTGCTGGTGACCAAAACACTAAACTAGAGACTACTGAAAAATGCGATTTTAAAGTCAACAAGGCTGCATAAAATGCTACCATTACGTACTGCGGCCTATATTGATCATAGGTTTGTCACGTTTTTGACTAGAATCATCATGATTTCTTTAATTGGTCGTCGAAGCACAGGGCAGGACGCGAATCCTTCTTTATGCGTGTCCATGCAATTAGCATGGAAGAATAACCAATAAATGCTTGCTCAGCCCTTGTTAAGTGGGCATATGATTTACAAGAATTCTAGCCAAATATTATTACACACATACCCGCAGTACCCAGGAACACGTATAAAGAAGCTTTCTCTTTTTCTTTTTTTTTTTTTCAGTTCATAGTTATTTGGGCTTTCGTACAGAATATTGCAGGAACAAACTAGGAAGCGAAAAAGGACAATGGCTCAGAAATGGATGTAAAGAGTGCTCACTAAAGGGGATGTGCAAATATGCACAGTGGAGGCCAGCCCAGTTGAATTATTTTCACAACTTGAGGTTAAGTAAGATATTCCAAAATTGCAGAAAAAGAGCTCTCAAATCCTACACAGCACCTCTGTGGGACCTAGGTGGGAACATGACATCGCCACAGCCACTTACCTTCCCTGAGAATTCCTCATCTCGTTCAGTTTAAACGCTAGTCAATCTTCAAATAGATCTCCTACCCTTTGAGCAACCGTCAGTTTCGGCACTGACGTTATATCATTTTTCTCCCAATGTCGAACACAAATATACGAATGGTCTGCTTCTCAAGTAGACTGTCATCCCACCTCTCAAAAAGATGATACCATCGTACCTCTTTCTCAGCGCCACTTCTTCACGATGTTCATAAAACGTACTTCTGGAAATGAAGCCAGTACACGGGATTTGCTTAAAATTCTACTTAGAAGTCACTGTGAGGTCTTTAAAGAAGAGTGTTGCTATAAGTTGAAAGTGAAAGCTGCGGTTGTTAATTTGGACTTTGAAAAAAATATGGTTTTTCTATTACTCAATAGACGGACAAAGCACAACAGTTGATCTCTTGTGGTTCAAAAAATTATTCTTTGACATTTAGGCCCGCCATTTTTAATGTACGCGCTCACCACGCAGTCTTTTGTCTTGCTTTTACGGCGTCGTGTTTGACGGTGTAAAACATTGAGGATGTGAATAGAACTAGTGTCGCAGGCTCCTGGTAGGGCAAACATGACAGGTGCGAGTCTTTTCTTACTCGGTGTAGTCATGCATAAGAGTTGGTTTGCTTTGTGTTTCGCCACATACGATGCAAGCTGATAAGCATAGGTAGTTTTATCGCCCTCCTTGCCAACCTGATTTGAACCTCGTAGCTAAGGTAAGGCGAAATGTACACCAAAACCAACAGTTCCCGAAGCCAAAATGAATTAAAAGGAAACAGGAACCGTGAAGTACTCTTAAGCTCGGTCGTTAAGGGTAGGTATAGCGCGATAGCGCTAACGGCTGCCGTAGGCAGCTCCGTTTGCGGACTCTTGTTCGCGTATATGCACTCAATTACTAACGCAGAAATCATTACTAAATAATATTAATAATAAATCAGTTAAATCTCAATGTGAACAATAAAACGAATACTGGTATTTACTAATGACTCATTTATTAATAATCCCTTATTTTGTTTTTTTAATACCTAATGCTTGCTCTTTAGCATGCATTCACGGCGTAGAGATAAAGCCCCGCTCATGAAGCTATACATGTAAGTGCTTGCGCGGCTTAAATATACCACGTCTGGTTCGAAATCCAAGGGTCTAGAGGATTACATTCCCTTCATCTTCCCACCTGAAGTGAGAAGACAAAGTTGGCAGTGCCTGCAAAATTGGCCATGTCACGTGGTCCCCTGACTTCACACTACCCTACGACCATTCAGTGCATAGCCGTGACAGCTGCCACACACTAAACAACTTCTCACCCTTAAGGGTGGAAAAAAGGGTGCGCCGCCTATTTGCACCCAATAGCGCACCCTTGAAACACCCTATTTGGCAGTATCTCACCTTTAAAGGTGCGAAAAAGGGTGCGCTACAAAATTGCACCTTATTTCGGCCGATGCGCCCTATATTAAGGGTGCAGAAAGGGCCGTTACCAAAAGGGTGCAAACGACGGCGCTGAAAGGGTGCGGCAACAAATGCGTGCTGCAATTAATTACATGTATTTATATTCACCCTGTAACGGCCTTAAGGCTGACAGTATCAATAAATAATAATAAAATAAAAAAATAATAATATATTCGAATGGTGTACACGTCACAAAGCGCCGTTCTTAATATATATCACGAAAAAATAAAGTGGAATTGAGCGACGGTAACCACAGAAAATATTGAACGTTTGTATAGATATTTAATCAGTTAGGAAAGTTGATTAGTTCAATTTTTTTTAAATGCATTGCAGTTAGCATGCACATATCATTCACATGACCTTTGCATCAGCAAAATACAATCAGTACTGGTTTAGATAGTGCATGAAAAATTGTACTGATTATAAAAAGAAAGAGAGAGTTATCTGCGTCTTCTAATCTTTGTCGGCACATCTACCAGGCAGCTTTGTTCAGCACCGTATTACCTGCACGCATAGCGAGACACTGCTGCGCACAATACCTAGACAACGGACTTCCTACTCGGGTTCCAATTCTGCTGCTTCATTTACTGTGCTGCCGATTATATATTTCAGACAGTTGCCTCTTTTTCAAAACTACTGATTTTCTACAACAAAATTTCATGTGCACTTTGTTCGGCTTCGCTAATCCATCACCGGAAAAAGATAACCGTTTTAATGTCATCTGAACTGGCACGTGCACTTTTCAAACTCACTGCAAAGCAAGCAGCAGGTCGTTATTTCACATTGCCCCCAACTGGCAATTTCCTGGGTATTGCACTGATTCGTGCTGCTGTTATTATGCCTTTATGCCAAAATACGGCACTAGAAATAACACTAAAAAACAGAACACACTCAAGTTTCATTTTTTGTAACGAAACTGAAACAGAAACGAACTATGCTTTTACCATTTCACCACCAGGCGGCCGCCGGTAGTTACCCAGGCTACCTTCCTCTCGCCAACATGGCCGCCTGCACGCTGCTGATGTGACCACGTTTCGACGACCGTTAATCTGCAGCATCGATTGCGAACCGTCGTGAAATGTGCTGCGTTTCGCGTGCATAATTGTTGCAGAAGTGTGTACGCCTGTGAAGTGCCGTCGGTAGGTGATGTTTCGGGCAAACGGGAATTTGTCGTGCCGGTTAGTTTTCAGTGTTCGTGCTCTTTGTTTTGCTCAAGCGTATTTGTTGGTTCACCGTGTCAAGTTTTAGAGGTTCGAAAGAAGAAGGCGTGGAAATGTTTTTCTGCGTGACCAACTGAACCCACACTTGTTAGTTCGGCATCGGTGGTGCGAAGGCGAACAGCTTTGAGCACGGCTCATGCATTCGTCCGTAAAGGTAAGCATATTCAATCACATTCCGAGGCGGGCAGTGCGGGAACAGTAACAATGGCCTACCGCATTGCTGCACTGTTTGTCGTTTGTTTTGGAACGTGACAAAACGGGCGGGAACGGAACGCGCTTGATTTCAGCTGACTGCAAAAATGTTATCGCTCATGAAGCTGGATGTCGCGGCGGTTATGTTCGCAGATTTGCCGCAAGAAAATAGGACTCCTTCCTTACAAAAGAAAATAAAATATAAGCGTACTGGGCTTCCTTGCTTTACGCACAGGACGTTCACGAAACGAAATTTTCTTGGAAGTTGGGTGATGAGCACTGATTTGTCAAAGTCTCTCGGCCTCGAAACTGGTTTCTATTCGTGCTAGTTCACGTTATGGGGCAAAGTAAAGGAAACACAGTATGTTTGTACATAAAATGTTTAGCTGACTTTCGAGATAACGCTAGCACTTTGCGGACGTGGGAACTCAAAGCACTTTCCCATCCGTTATCGCGGCTTTTCCTCTCCGTTGATCATCCCTAGGTAGCATGTTAGATAGAGGTGAAATGGAGAAGCACATGGGGGCTATGGTGCCTTGTGAGTGCGCGTAGCGAATTTACTGAGGTCTAAAAATATTCTTTAGCCATCCTGTATGATCATATCCCATTTGCCTCTGCGGGACGTTAAAGCGCATAATTTACAAAGCACCATTTTGAGTGGCGACTATGCCCAACCAATGTTATTTTTCCCCATCAGGATTTTTCATATTTAATTTCTGTGAGGGGGGGGGGGGGAGGCAGGGACCTCTGTCAGGCCTTCACATAGCCTTTAGTCCCTGCCTCCTCTCGCTTGTACGAGGAATCAGTAAACCAATTCCAAAATCGCATCATAAGCTGTTCTTATCGTGAGGGTCTTGTATCCGCTTGCCTGGAGTGTAAAGTCTTGCTTTTGGGTTGTGATGCTTTTCTTATGGTTTTTACATGTTTCCTACAGTCCTTTTTTTTTTTTTGTGTTGTCGGTAGTGGGCATTACAACGAATGGATATTTGCAGGTGATGCTTCTGCATTCAAGTAGAAGCTAACAGCTTGGATTCTAGGCCAGAAAGCGTGCGATAAGTTGCTGTTACAGTGTTGCTATGTTTTTTGTTCTGACCAAATGTTCACTTTATTTGCTCTTTTCCCTAAATCTACTATTTGGAGCAGTTCTATTTGCCTGTTACAAGAGCCATAATGTAGGCCAGCTAGTTTCTTTGTTTCCAGTTTCTGCATTTGGTTTTGAATCAGCATTTTCTCTTCGTTTTGTTTTCGTACTGTGCTTGCTTTGGGCACAGGCCGATCGATCGCAGTCATGGCTTCAAATTGGCCTCTTCCTGGAGCTGTTCTTGCACGACACAAGCTATGGATTTCGTACTAAGTAAAACATCGCTTTATGAGTCTTACGAGCAAATTGAGATTAAGATTGACAAACCGCTCTAGAAGCAGAAAAAATGGAATGCATATTCTCTAGATTTTTTTCATTTTTGTTTAGTCCGTAAATTTTGAAAACTTAACCTCCTCGGTTTTATGGCTCGCATTCTCTTTTCTTTCTTTCGTGTGATAGTATGCCTTGCAATAAAGAACGATTTTTTATAAAAATAAGTACGCACCGTATTCTTAAAGGGAGTACACCAAGCCCCATTGATAAGTGCCCTTTGCTAGATTTTCTTTAGATCCCATTCATACTGTTCGATATTCACATCTCCATTTTTTTTTTTGTACCGAAAGTAAGGTTTCATATTCACAATTGAATTTTATGCTGTCATTATTGTTTTTTGAACTTAATGGATGACATCTCATCAATTGGTTTCCTTCCACAGTTTCTGCCAAGATATTTAAAAACAACTTTCTTAAACACAAAATAATAGGCTTGAACAGGCTTTTTTTTTTTTTCATTCCTTCTGTGGTCCAGTATACAAAGATCTGCATGTGTTAGAACTCTGGCAATGCCTGTGTTGTACTGGCACTCATGTAGCTTCAAAACGCCTGCTAAAAGTTAGCAGAATTTGTGGCAAATACTATTTCTGATTTTTTTTTTTCTGGGAATAAAAAAAGCTATTGCTTGTAATATTTCAGCAAAGGGAGGAATATTCTGCAGAATGGGGCATCAACATTTGCATAATGTGCTCCAGTTTCTCTCTGCACGCTGTGGAGTATATTTTTGTGAGTGGTTATATAACTGAATATGTAACTTACTTTTACATGTTTCAGAATACTTTTTCGCCAAATCTGATTGCAGTTTAGGGCATGCCAATGCCATTATTACTGCTGATCAGTCTTTTGTAATACAGGCTTGTCTACTTTACCTGCAGCTACTTTGGAGCCCTCTTCTGTCACCACTCATCACTGACAAGGACAAGGTGGCTCAAGCTGCAGTGCATTCTGTGGATCCAGCTTCAGACCATTTCTTGCCTGTCGACTTCCCTGCTGCACACCCTCTGAGCTCTGGCATATTTATGCAAGCCATCACCCAGCCGGATGTGCAACTAGAGAGAATGGAGTCATGCAGTCACGTTTTCAACTCAGGTTAGTTACGAGACTGGTAAACATTTCTTAATTTTGATATATCACCTTCTTTACCATTGACATTTGTTGCTGATTAGCGTAATTCATACACCTACATAGCCTATCAGGAGACGTGGAACTAAACCATAGACCACACATAGCAGCCTGCCTGCATTCCGTGCAATTTATTTGAAAAGTTTTATTGTAGTTGGAACTTACACAGAATACAAAATCTTCACTTAACTCACTCTTATTTCCTGCTCTATTGAAGATACATTTGGCTGTTGGCCATTTTGTGCTGGCACACTAAAAAAGGCTGGGCAAATTGAATACCTATGGAAAACAGGTGAAAAATGCCATTTTTGCCCTTACAGAAAGTTGCAACTTTGGAGACCTGCTGCTAGCGTACAGAAATTTTGTCATCCATCCCTTTTTACCCACTGAATCTATGTAGCCTTTACCTCTATGAGAATGATTAAAAACCTGCTTTTCTGTTGCACTTAACTCAGTAAAAGATCGCAAAAATTACTCCAGAAACAGCGTGCTACAAAAAAAAAAACATTTTCAAACTTAAATACGGGCATGATGTGCTATGTCGTTAGCGTTAAAATCGTTTTCTGTTTATTATTCAGGTTCTTTGCTTATTTCCTTAATTTCACGCAAAATTGGGAGCACCTTGAAAAAAAATACCATATAGAAACAAGTTAGTCCTGGCGTTCTCCCATGAAATTTTAAGCAATAGCGAATTTAATCCACTTCAAGCAATCATCAACACTACCAACAAGCAGAAAGTGACTTTATAAGCATTGAGAAGGCTTTGGATATTGCATAAGATAAAATGTAACTAAATTCAGCAAATAATAAATTGAATTTTTGACTCCTACTTCTTAAGAACAAGCCATAAGCACATCTACAGAGAGAATATGCATTCAGTTTTATATTTATTTTTATATCCTTAGCTTACATAGCAGAACACATTTTTGTACTTGATATTTTTAAAGTAATTAGGATTGTTTTTATGTCAGTTAAAGAAAAATAATATGCTGTAGTTTTTTAAATTCAAGTCACAGCTGTCTGTTTTTTGGTAATTTCAAATATTTGCCGAATGCAAGACGATATGGAGAAAGAACAAACAAGTCTAGAACTTCCAATTTTTTGAGAAATAGAGAACTAGGTCAGGGTAATGTGCAGAAAGAGTTTTAGTGGCAACACTTTATTTAGTTGTGCCAGAGTATAGGGCTGAATATTAACAAGCTTCAAAACCAGTGCTCAATTTTGAACTTTTATTATTTTAAACAATAGAATGCAACCCTTTTTCAAGCCGTAATATATATTAAGTATTGAGGATTCTTGAGAAGGATTTTCATGAAAATCGATGATATTTAAAATATAATTGAAATCAAATTTGTGCATTTTTGCGGTTTTCAAATCTTGGGCAAATTTTATTTGTTGTGGAGAACACACAGAGCAGTCTAGAGCTCTCTGTTTTGCCTGAAAATAAGGAAATTATCTGATTCATGAACGGAAAAGGCTTCATAAAGAAATATGATGCATCATGCCCCTATTTAAGGTTGAAAATGGAGCAAAGTTCCGGATGTTTCACTACAACGGCAACAACAAAACATGTTTTTAATAACTCCCATAAAAATAAAATTTTCATTTAATGGATAAAAAGAATAGCTGACAAACTTTTAGTATGCTAGCGGCAGGTCTCCAAACTTTCAACATTTTTAAATAGCAAAACTGCGTTTTTCACCTGTAGTGATATACAATTGTTTCCCATGGAAACTACACCACACCTTGCAAAACTAAATAAAGCCCATATTTGTGCCGAGACAATTGCCCACCACATATAACAGTTCCACTGAAAACAAAAAATGGTCATAGGACCTCCATTACAGTTCTTATCTGAATACGCCGCTAAGGTTTTGTAGATTGCTTTTTTCAATGACAGCTATTTCATATTTCAGTAAATCATGAAGCTGCTTAACCGGCTTCACTGTTGTGGTGTATTAGGCGTTATGGCACATAGGCTGCTAAGGCTTATTATTATGCATTATGCTTATTTCTGTAACTGGAACCACAATTTTTATTTCACTTTATAAGGTTACCTTGCCTACTTTTCGGAAAGTTACTACAACCATTTTTTTACCCATGCCTGGCAAACAGTACAGAAATAAGATAAATAAATCATCTTTATTCTGCTGAAAACAGTACATAGAAGAGAAATCCCTCACTTAAAGGTATTTTATAACCATTTTTTTGGCTGTTTGGGAATTCTACTGTCACCTATGAGCATCATTGCAGCTCTCACATGGAGTTCTCATGTTGTCACTGATGAAAAGAATACATTATTTTAGACCACTCTCTCATTAAATGCGGCCCTTCTAAGTTCAGTCGGCAGCTTATATTTCACTTGGAGCATGAGCACAT
This sequence comes from Amblyomma maculatum, assembly GCF_055883805.1. Lineage (NCBI taxonomy): Eukaryota > Metazoa > Arthropoda > Arachnida > Ixodida > Ixodidae > Amblyomma > Amblyomma maculatum. The sequence goes on from NC_139347.1 coordinate 80,873,841, forward strand.
GCTAATTTTGCCTTTCATTTCCTTTTATTTGTTTTTTTCAAGTGTATTAAAGATGTATATGGCTTTTCTTTCTTAGTGCCTGCAGTATCTAAACTCTAAGACTACTGCCACTCTTCAAAGTTACCTCTCTTTTTCTTTTTTATTACTACTCAACTAGAGGACCTTAAAAGAAGATAAAATAATGATTCTCCTTTGCATTTGCTGTATCTGTACACATTGTTTCCAGGAATACTAAGAAAGGGTTGAGGGTGAGCCTCAGTCCAATAGTAGCCAGCATTTAAAAAAAAGTACTTGTCCTCATCTTGGCAGTGTGGTCATTGGTTGTGGAGCTTGCATATGCTTTTGTTTCACAAAAAGAAAGCAGAGGACGGAAGGTGAATAGAGTTAAGGGTTAAGAGAATGTTATTGTTTAAATAGCTTCCTCTGAGCTGGGCTACAGCAGCAGCAGCAGCAGAGTACTTTTGAAAAACATTCTGGAGGTGGCAAATTATATACCAGCGTTAGATGTTCAGGAGTGTAGTGATAAAAAAAGAATTATATGTCGCATGTGACCAGTGAAAAATTATCAAACGTTATCAAGAAGCAAAAATATAAAAAGACAGAACGTTGGGTAAACACGTGGAGTCATGCATTAGAAAAAGTATTCATTAGCTACTGGCTAGAATGCTCCTGCTATAATCAAAAATTAGGGACAGGGCAATGAATGAGCATAACATTAAATAGTCATCAGGCAGGCACAAGCAAAACATTCCTGATTGCAGTCTTCAGCCTTTAAGTCAGATTAGTCATAATTTTGATTAAATTAGGGTATTTATCTCAAGTCAGCTTTAATTCTACAAAAAACAACTATAGGGAGCCATTTCTAATCCATGAATTTAGAGCAGTGCAAAATAAATATCTCAAAAGGAACATTTTAATCCCTTAAATACAATCCCCCCGCACCATAAGTCGTTTGCAAGGCAGTCACATGCACCATGAATGGGGCAATTTATTTATAGCAAGTGTACCTCCACTAGCATAGGCTCAACGTGTTTAGTAAACATTTCCTTTTTATCACTGGTGACATTGGTTACCCCTCGAATCTTTTTCGTCTGGTAATGCCTTTTTTTGGCAGGTATAGTTTGCTCAAATTTATTTTTTCAGTTGCCCTTTCTCCACAGCATTTCATTTATGTTTTGCATGGCATTCTTAGCCTATGCTAGTACTTAACCAATTCCAAATAGCTCTTAACAACTATTTAACTGCATCTGTATTGCCTGTTCCTTTCAAAAAAACATGCGCCAGCATTGAGCCTGCTTTAGATGCTGACTTATCTACCCCATACTGTAGTTTTCCCTGCTACTGCCATCTTTTTATTTTGTTTTTCTGGTGCTAGACCACCCAGACCAAAATCATAGAAGTTAATACCCAGGCAAACATAATTTCGCTTCTTGCTGTGCCCCTCTTTCCCTCCCCTTCCTCCCTTTCTCAGTTTTCTTCTTGGGAAGTAAAAGGTTATTCCCTGCCAGTGATGCTCATGGTGTCCAGATAGACAAGTGCCTTTTCAAACTTTTGACTTGGCTTGTAAACTGAAGCTTTTCTGCAACCCTTTAATTCTCTTTCATGCTATGTAGCTACCTTGCTCTTGTTCTACCCTGGATCATCTTACAACAAGTAGCATGTATATGTGCAGGTAATGGCCACAGTTCTATGGGCCTCTACCGCCCAAAAGGGAGTCTATAATCTGCAAGACTAACAGTAGTCCTGTTAATCTACATGCAAAGTAAAATCATAAATAAAAGGCGATATAAAGGCCTAAAAACATATTATTGGATAGCTGCTGAATGTCATTTTGATTCCACAGCTTACTGTCTTCAGGATTTGTTATAAGCTTTACCATATAGCATGTCAAATTGTATTGTGCAGAAGAAAATAATTCCTTTAGAGCTATGGTGGTAAAGAGCAACAGAAGCCTCAAAGAGCCCTAGAACTGTAAGCAAGAGCGGGTGGCACACTGTATCTGCAGGTAGAGCGGTTTCCCAATCATACAACATGAAAAAAAAAACTGAAATGCTGCTTTCAACTAAAGGCTAAGTTTTAAAATGTGCAGTCTTCACCCACATACTTATTGTCAGCATTCCACCTGCACTAATGCAACTTTTTTTCTGTTTCATAATGCATTTTTAACGACATCTCTAAATAACTTGCAGATTACAGTTGGAAAGGAAATTGTGTCATGTTTCTTTTCATCGGTGTTTAATTTAAATTACAAACATATTGACGTGAATAAGTTTGGAATAATTACAAAAATACGAAAGCTGCCAGTTTAGACATTGTAGGTTTGCTGGCTTTTGCCCAAAAATTTACATTTGGCTTAAGCAACTTTTGTGTGCATAAATATCAAAGAAACCTTTTGTATTGTTATTGTTAACGTTCTTTGTATCATAGTGAGATAATTTGTAGCATTTAAGTAGCTATCAAAAAAAGTGGGTTTCAAGGAATACTTTAACAAATCTTGAAGATGGGTTAGATGGTGCGTTGCAACCTGACGAAAGGTAAAAGCACACAGGAAGACACACACCCGAGCGAAGACAATACAGGACACGCGGACACACAGGACAGTGTGTGTTCTGTGTCGTCTTCACTCGAGTGTGTCTTCCGGGGCACTTTTACCTTTCGTTGAAGGAATACCTCTTCAGCAATCGGCACCCAATGCAATATTTTATTGCCACTGCAGGACTCGTGTTCCAGCTACTCCTGTCAGCATATACTCTGGGGAAAATATTGAAGATGTCGACCTGCTGTGCATCAAGGTGGACTGTGAAAAGCTGTTCTCTGTGACAAGTGGGCTGGAGTGACTGGCAGCTGTTTTGTCCGCCAACATCCAGTATGACCGCAAGCTATTTTACACACGTTCTAGAGCGCCTCTTGTTTATTATGCATTTATTGTACCTAGAGTGGTGGCTACGAAGTTCTTGAACAGTCACCTAAAGTATCTCAATTTTCATGTGCAGGGAGTTGCATGTTCTGCTGTCTTGTCATAAATATACTTGCCTTTTTTTTGTATATCTACACATTTCTTAGCCATTCCTGTAGGAGAGGGTGCCATTCACTAAATGAGTGATGCAATATTTTTACTCTGTCATGTCATAACATTGTGATATGCACTGTGATAAATTGTAGACATTCCTCCAGCCTAAGTAATTTTGAGTTGTCCAACCCTATAAACCAGCCAGATAACTTGCTGATAGTGTGAATAAACTTTGCTACCAAAACTGTAGGTGTCACTTGTATATGATTGTAAAGCTGCCTCTGAGTAACTTTGCTGCACACACTTTTTCCCATTACTGTTTCAGGAATCGCCATGCCCTATTTTTGGTATGTTTTTGCTCAGCATGGTTGTCTGAACAGTTGCCAAGCGTCTCCATGACATGCACAGATAGACCTTCAAATTGAGCTCTATACACGTCATTGTGCCTTATTGAAATTATATACCTAAACATGGAAAGTATTTGTTAGATGCTTATAGGATGCTCTTCGTAGACTCGCCCTGAAGCAGAAGCCTGGGATTGTGTGGCAAGAAATGCATGCACAAATATTGATTTCTGTGGGCACATATTTTTAGTTGCATTGTTTTTGCCCTCAACTTATTGATAGAAACACAGGAACTCCTTGTCAATGCTGACTAGCAACCGAGCAGACTTCTCTGCAATGCTTTAACCAGTGCAGGGAAAAGTGAAAATGACACTTCGGACAGATCACGGGTGCATGAAAACTGATATTCAAAGCTTTAATGCATCCCTGACCTGTCCGAAATGTCATTTTCACTTTCTCCTGCACTGCAGGATAAAGCATTGCAGAGATGTGTGTTCGGTTGCCAGTCAGCATAGACGAGCAGTTTTTGTGTTTTTACCAATAAGTTTAAAGCGAAAACAATGCAAACTAAGAATATGGGCCAACAGAATTCTATATTTGTGTACACATTTCCCGCCACGCATCAACCCAGGTTTCTACTTCAGGTTTAATCTATGTGGATCACCCTTTTAGCACCCTATTTGGTTAGGGTGCGAAGGAAAAACTGCACCCTTAGACAAGGGTGCAACCATCGCACCCTATAAAATTTTAAGCTGGGCACCCTTCTTTAAGGGTGCGGTATCTGCACCCTATTCTTTGCACCCTATTGGTTGCACCCTTTAGGCAAGAAAGGGTGAGCGTCTGGGGACAAGCCAGTTTCCACCCTTAAGGGTGAGAAATTGTTTAGTGCTGCAGCTACCGCCGAACGAACAAACTAATTTTTTCGCTAACAACATCGACATTAACTTCGATCTTCGACCCTCCAGTCGGATTCTCCGGGGGACTGGGTTTTTATGTCTTTTACGTTAATGCGTCGGCACGACACAGACCGAAAGCGACGAGAGATTGTTTAGCTAACTAGAAAGCTACAAGAAGGTGAATAGCTGAAAGCGATGTCACATCAAGACAGGAAATGCTACAATGAAAATGATCATGCTACTTTTTTATAAAATTTAGAGAGTGAGGAGAGTTGTGAATAAAGCACAGTGACTCATTGAAATGGAAGGACAGGCAGCACGTGTGGCCTGCTTTAATGTGCTGCAGCTGCCATGCAAGTCAGTTGAGACCTAAGTTAACACTCGGCCATGAAATTATTGCGATTTTAACGCAACATCGTTAAAGCCCTGTTCTCCAGAAAATCCGTCGTCGGCGTTAGTGAAGTCGGCATTCTGAGCGAAAGCTTTCAGACGTGGCAGCGGCAGGCGGTAGCTAGCAGATGATATGGCCTGCACTGGGAACTAAAGGGGGAGGGGGAGCGTCCGCCCCACGTGGAGCTTCCGCAGGCCATCCTCCTCACCCCTGTCTTCTCTTTATCGGGGCCCTTGTGAGCACTTAATTTTAGAAACCTAGCTAACTAGTTGCCAGACTAAAAAACTAGATTGGCATGCTGTGTTTTACTGAGTGGTTGTCGCGTAGCAAAGCGTGCGAAGCCGAAACCATGCATGCCAGTGGTTCCGCCTATATAGCTTGCAAACTCAGGTGACGGCCAATTCGCCATGATGCGTTTTATTGCATTTTTTGATAACCAAGCTTCAGCCATGTTGCGTGACGCTTCCTTCTAATTTCTTTTTTTTTCGTGCATGGCTGCCAAATGAGGCTTCTAAATTCAGATGGGAGGGCAAGATGAATCGAACCTTCCAGGATATTTGCGTTCAGAGTCAGACATTTTAACCCGAAGCGTCGGTCAGTCAGATATGCTAACCTTAACCGTACGTTCGCCAAGTTTAGTTAAGCGGGGCCTTATACATTTCGCGCGTGTTCTTTTATATGTTATGGCAGCCGACTGTGCGGTGAAGAGTGCGAGGTATTAGGGGAACGAATTAAGGGCCTAATGATTAATCAGGCAGCAAAAAGAATGTACGCGAACGGAAATGATCAAGGTAAGCCGATGACGTCATACCCATAAATGTAGAGCTTAAATATCTATGCCAAATCTGGTCTCCAATGTGTAAGCGATGCGCATTCGTCAAACCGAAATAAAGTAACTACACTCCTAACTAGGCGGCTTTCGCGTAGAGAAATCCTTGCACGAGTTATTTAATGATTAAAGAAAAAGTGGTAGTATTGTGGTCATTGTTATCGCTATGTGTAATAAAAAGACTGTCCAGAACCTGACGCGATAGCATGGCTCTCCCCAGCCTTTCGTGCCGAATAGTTTTTCCCGCGGTTTATGTGGTAGATGAATATGTAGCCTGCTTTCTCTTAATCTATAACCGACTACGTAGATACTAAAGTCTAAATAAGCGCAGCTGCTATCAGTTCCTGGCCCATGACTACATAGCGCCTGCGCAGAAAGAGATGATCTAAAAATTTAATCTCTCTTGAACCAGCACCCGCAAAAAAGAAGGCAGGTAAATAGCACTTCAGTGCGCACGTGGCGAGCAGCGCGAAGAAGGATTGCGACAGCCAGCAGAAAGTAGGCGCACTGATTTGTTTACCAGGGCCTGCAAGCAATCCTGCTATTTTTCTTCCACGTCAAGACACAAAGGCAGAGTGAGATGGATGAGTTGTTTTTCCGAGGCGCACTTGAGCGAGTCACCTTCAAACGGAGGGACTCTAAATTAAATTTCTCGAGAGAACAGGCTGAAGGAATCGCCTTGAAAGCATTTCACTCCTACGTTTTTAAGATTCCTCCAACTCCTTTTCTTTTCCCCTTCGTTTTGAGTCTCCTCTTACAGCTGAAACAAATGCAGTGTCTTTTCTTTATCCTTTTTTTTTTTGTCAGCTGAAATGAAAAGGGGCCGCATGATACGAGTTGTACTCGTTGCCTATAGTAGTACGTTTATTTGGCAATGACTCTATTATTGCCAGTGCATTATCACAACCATTTTCACCCACATAACTTTCAACGCTCGCCTTCATTGTTTCTCTCTATCTTGTATGCGACCCTTTATCAGTTATTTTTCTTTCGTTGCCCTTTACATTTTTAATACCTCCGTTGTTGTTATTTTTGTTGGGTTAGTGAAACGAAGCCCCTTGAAAAGGGCCTTGGTGTATACCTGTTGAAAAGGGGTAATTAGCCTATCGACGCCCGTGTCTTTATTTTCTGCGTTTTTCTCTTTCTTTTTAGCACATATGCGTTCTCTTCGAAGTGAAGAATTTCTTTCACGTTCAGCGTTCTTTGAAAAGAAATATATATAAAAAAGATTCTATATTCTGCTTTTCTTAATTTCTGTTTTCTTACGTGGACTGTTGCTGCCGGAGGACAATAAAGCATCGCAAAACTAGTGTATACTTTCTCGTTCATGAGACCATGCTCGTGATTCCTCAATGCCTGGAAGAAACGAAGACAGCACGCAATTTTGCTGTGAGAAATGAGTAAATTGTTTTGAATCATTACTTTCCAATGGGCGCTTTCATGTGGATATGCCTGTTTAATGCTTGCTTGCTTGTAACCAGCCTTAAAAAAATATTGTCTTTGCTTCTCGGGAGCACGCCAGTCGGCTAAAAGGAAAAAAAAAAGAACAACGATCAGCTTTGGCGATGCCATTAGACACCCAGAAAGGCACAGAAGAGAGTGCTCTTTTTTTTTTTGAGCACGAAAAGCAACACTTTCAGCTCCAGGTGATTTGCGATCAGCTGCCGCTAAAGGACGCTTGACAACCTGAAAACATTTAAAGCTCTCTGTATATTGACACTAATTAAATGTTTATTGTACCTTAAACTGCAAAACTGTCGCAATGATATGACAACCAAGATATATTTTACCAGAATGTTTGGCCTCCAAAGCATTTCGGATTTGCGAGCCGTAGTTCTTGCATCTACGATGTCCATGCTTCATACTCCCGTTTTTCTTTCACAGCCGCCATTCTCGTTACTTCATGCCCTTTGGAACCCAGTTTTCTTGCCTTCATGAATGCTTAGGCTTGTTTTCGTAAGAGAAGCATTGACTAGGCTTTATGAATTATTTGTAGTTGCGATGCTATATTGATAACCATGCCAATTTAGTGCCGCACAAGTTGACTCTTTTCTCTCCTTTAGAGGCCAGTCATATCACTGTACAGGAATCCGCACTGAACGGCTATGCGAAAAGATGTTGCGCTGTCTGTCTGTCATAAAGCTGTTTATTGAACACTGCCGAAATCGCTGTCTCATGCTCTGTTCTCGTGTTACAGGTTGAGAAATGCTGGTAACGGTGAATTATCTCATGACATGTTCTATTCGTTAAATTGCAGCGTGTAATGTTTTGTCCTGAAAAGTACCGCTGCATGAGAGCGGCGGAATTAGAAATTGCACATTATTTTCTATATTTGTTACCATTTAATAAGCAATCTATTTGCTTCATGTGCTTAGAATTTGACCACTTGGTCAAGCATACGTTTCTCATATTTCCCACCTCTTCCTCTGTTTCGAGTATTACTTGCATTTCGCTTATATTTGGACCCTACTTTCTCGACTTTGAAACCAGACACATTTAAATGCATCTGCGAACTTAAGGGTTTCTTTGTGCTGATATTAAAATTTTTGTAGATCTGGTTCATAATCTTGATTGTTGAGAGAAAAACGAGGTCGAAAATCAGCAAAGGTTATAAAATGAAGAAAAATTACCTAGAGAAAACTCTTTCGCGAGAGTTTGTATTGCGACGTGTTGTCGCATGCCTTTACACTGTTAAAATTATAGTAGATAATAAGCCTGCTAGTCTGGAAATACGCCTGTTTGAAAGTAGTCCTCAGTCTCCAAGGTTTAAACATTTCGCGCTCCTACGTCTGTTCCAGGGATAAATTAAATGCGTTCTTGACTCTCCATGTAGCTAATAAAGTAATTGAGATACATGGTGAAGTTATTTAATAGACTGTAAAGGGCACAAGATCAGTTGAAATGCTTTGGTTTTATGAAAAAAAAAAGAAAAGAAATGAAGCGCTATATGTTTAATTTGTACAGTGCCTACATAGAACTCTTTATTTGTATAGTTTCTGTATTTCTTCGCATTCTTCCTCTACCACCCTATATGTATATTTTCTACACTCTAGAGCCACTTTGTTACTTTGTAAATGGGACACGTTCTGAAAATTCCCTCTGTTTTGGCTTCAGCCATGGTTTACTTCAATGGAATACAGGTTTCTTGAAGCCTTCACAACAAACGTGGATCTGAGCTTCCATTTTCAAGTGTTTGGCTAGTCGCATGCCTACATAGTGTGGCGGATGTCGTCATAATTTTTTTACGAGCTTCTACGCACACCCTTCACCCTCATTCTTACCCCCAGTACAGGCCCAGTTTCTCTAGAGAGATGACGCACTTAGCGTACGCATATATTCGCCTGAGCAGCTTCCAGTTTGATAAATGACTGTTCACCTTGGAAGGCTTTCGGCGACGTCGTTCACGGTTCCTCCCTCATAACATATTCATAACGGGCGCCATGGCACGTGAAGGCGCCTTGGAGCCTCCTTCCTGTGCTGTCATGCCGCAACAGTCACAGCGCGCGTTATTGTTGGTAGTTATTGTAGCGTAGGTGTTTATTCTTAACTTTGGATTGTAGTTCCTAATCCTTTCGCAGCAGTGGAATGTGCCAGATGTGCTCATCTTTAAATATTTAACGCCAGGAAAAGTCTGACACAACGCAATAAGGAAGTAGCTAGAAGGTTATTCTACCTTCGCTGCAGCCCTTGATCATTTCAAGACGCTTTAGGTGCCTTTTCTCTGCCGTCAGTACGGCTTAATAATGGGCATTCTGCGAGGAAATTCTTTTGGCGTCATTCTCGTTCGTTCAATTAACAGCTCGTGAACCAAATAGGTGGCAGTGTACGTTTCGCCCCTCTGTACCGTTACAGGAACGACGCTACAATGGAAAGACTGAACACGTTAGGAATGAATAAGACTTTGGGCTTGTTAGGTTTATGGCATGGAGCAAGAAACCTTTAGGAGTGGAAACTACGCTGTTTGCGGCGACCAGAAAAGGTCACAAGCCCGCGACGCAACTATCATGCTATTACGCAACTTTGTGCCCGACGGGTCCTCCTTGCTCCTCATGGTTTCCCCGAGGCCTTTTTTTTCCTGCAGCAGCACCGCTGGTTCTTTTCCGGGCAAAAACTAGCGCTCACTACATGTTGCAGCCGTTGTTTCTGGGCAACCTGGTTCGCTTGCTTGCAGTATTGACGCTGGCGCTCCCACCGTTAAGACTGCTTGCTCTTCTTTTTTTCAGCGCCTGTCTGTGCAAAGGTACTACTGCTTCCTCGACACGGAATGGAAAAATGCCCACATGTCTTTGATACAATTCTGCACCCTCCTGCCTTGAGTCGCACTATCGCGCTGATCGAAGCCCATCGCACCATGTATGTGTTGCTATGAGAGAACAGAATAGAGGAAAGACTGATGTGGCCAATAGCTAGTTTGAGTATCTTTCAGAGAACGTAGTTATATATTAAGAATCTCCCTTTCTTTGCTTTGTGTAGCAGTTTGCGCACAGATCCTCATCTTGTTACGGCTACACTGGATAGCAGCAATTTGAACATTTATGCCTTTTTAATTCTAATGAAAGCGTCACCTAAAAGCATGGAAACAACACGCATTTGCAGCGCATAGAATAATATTCGAGCAGATGCGCATCACGAGTGGGTAATAGTCTATTCATGCAGTTGTAATTATTGTATAAATATTCTCAACTAATTACACTTACACACCTCCAGCAGCAAACCAGCACAGTCACTGGAATCGAAGGCTTCATAACTGACTGCACCACTCAGAAGCTGACATCAGTTTAGGATGAATCCGGCTGACTTCACCGTTCTCGAAAATTATACTTTGGTATTTCAGCACGCTCAAGACACATTACGTTTCGGCCAATATGGGGCCCATAGCGAACCCTGCTTTAAGGCTATAAATATCTCCAGCTGTCGTTTCACATTCAATAATTTGCGTTGTAATCACCGGGAAATTAGTGCAGCATCTTTATCGTTGTCGGATATTTGACTGCAAATTGTGAATGTATGTGGCAAGTGCCAAGACACGAAGGCACAAGGTCGGGTTGGGTGAGAGTGTTTCATTAGAAATCAAGTTTTCAATTTTGTAACCTTCTGGTAGAGCAGTTTTGTATTTTCAGAAAGTGCATTACGCCTGAGTACTAGTGACTTAAAAAAAAAATAACTTTCAGGTCGTTTTTTAGCGGCAAGGTCGACCGCCGATAGAGGTTTCAGGAATGCTATTTACATGTTTATCACACTGGTTTGTTTTATAAAAAAAGAATGATGTTTTATACTTAGAAACCCCATCATAGAGCGTTCCATTACCTTTCAGAAAATAATAACACTTTGGGATTTGTAGCTTCATTACTGCTTTCTTCACCATTTTTATAGCTCATTGCAAGCGCTTAGGTAGGATCTTTAGAGGCTTTATTTTTATTTCTCTCAAGTAATCATTTTTGGAGGTGGAAGGGCATGTACCTTTTTCACGAGAACCACAAAGCAGGAGCAAACATAATTTTTGACGTATTTCAACAAACGGTTTCCACGCGACTGGAACTAGGATCAATGTTTTAAGGTAATTTGCATTTTCGCCATTAAACATTCATGATCGTTAATTTTATAGTTGCCTATAAAAGCATAAAAACATTATATTTGCTCGAAGTGCGCAATATTAGGGCTTGTTGAGTAGCACGACTGTTTATACCTTTAAAACGCACAAACAATAGATTACAAGAACAAATTTACATGCATATAGTAGTCAGACAGATAGCAGCAATATAAAATAAAGTCTAGATTGGAGCTTCACTGCAAGCTGTATTTATTTGAAAAGTATGGCGAAATGTCACAGTCATAGCGTTTATTGCGAGTAGTCGAAAGCCAATCTTTGGAAACACTTTCAAAATTGGCCCGCTTTAAATGTGGAACAAACTGGTGACTAAACCCCATAAACTATATTGATTTACACTGAACAATATCAATATATTTACTTCATGGAGGCACTTTTACTTTTGAAAGTATAGGTGAGGAAGTACAAATAGGAAAATGTTATGAAGAGCACTTAAGACTGCTACTATAGCGGAGGCGAAAGCATACATGCTTGTTCATATTTTTTTTTTGTACTAGCTGTCGCTACTACTGCCAACATCGCGCATTCATTAGATTCCTCTACACAACGTGGCACACCGAAAATCCATGTCCCGAGAGAAGAATTTCTTGTCGCGCAATCGAAGGGCATTGGTTGAAATGCTACCTTCCCCGTATTATTGGCCAAGTATTCTTTTGAGCTGAATTACATCTATTTGATTACAATAAGCTTCCTGCGGAAGTTGGCGTCAATGCGAAAACGTTGTGCCCGTGACCTCATGGGGGTCAAACTGCCCCTTTGGGTATAGCACCGGTTGGCGGTTGGTGTGAAGTGTGATGACTTCAGAGTCGTAGTTGGAGGTTCTGGGAACTAGATTTTGTGCGAGACAACAACGCCGGATTTCCTTGCTAATGAGTTCTATAAGGCATTGGTCTTAGAAAGGATTTTCGCTAAAGTGGCCCGTCTTCCCCCAACATCAGCTTCTCGCAATGGGCGAGTGCGTTTTTTAATTTTCAGAACGAATTTTTTGAGATGACGAAAACATGCAGATCAATAAAGCATGTTGCCGGGCTAGTTGGTCTAACATCTGGTCTAACAATTAACAAATATGCAGGTTTTGTTAAGTGGGCGCAGCTTGATAAGCCACGGCTTTGATAATGCAGGTTTTGTTAAGTGGGCGTAGCTTGATGATATAAATGCATTCATCTAAATTATTTATTTCACTTTCTGCTACCGATGATGAAGTATCTAATTAATGTTAAACGGGGACAGTAACGACCCTTTGTGTGCGCGTGCTTTGCTCTGGCTGTTATTTTACACACGTTATGACTTTGTATACGTAAGGCTAGTCCAAGCAGTAGCGAGCAACATCCGAAATCTCTTTCCGTCAAGGGTGCCATCTGCTGCCACGTGCGGCGCTTTGGATCACCTGCACCATGATGTTATCAAAAATATAGGGATGCCCTTATGTTTTCTTAAGTGCGGAAATGCGAACCCTTTGCGAGCTCTGTCATGCCGCCTGGTGCAATCGCCCAAGACTAAGCTCGCGGACCTCGCCCGCACTCGGCCAGATGAGACGGCCCATTTACCAGTGTCGAGTGAAGGAGCGGCGCAGATGCAAACTGATGAAGGTGACGATGTTTACTGCACAGCACGACAGTGTGTTTCAGCTGTACATGAGGTACGATCGGCTGCGGGGACGTTATAGTTTTCTAATGACTGATCCAGGGCAGCTGATTTCCTAATTTTGGCCTTGGTTGGTGACCCGTTCGCGACAAAGTTTTCTTAGAACGTAAAGGCCCGTTCACACTTGCGACTAGCAGCGGTCGAGCGACCGTTTTGGTCGAAAAGCGACAGTCGCAAATGGTCGCATCGGTCGAAAAGCGACTGCCGAGAGCCGATCGGGCACTGCTCGAATTTGTAGTCGCGCGACTACTAGTCGCAAACCATTTCACCAATCAGCGAGGTCCCGAAGTACTCGATCGAGCACCTTCTCAATGCAATTAAAGAATACCCCTACCTTTTCAACAAACGGCACCCGGAATTCAAAGGCAGGGAGAAGGATATGGCCTGGGAGGAGATTTGAAAGATATTCGGACTATCCGGTAAGTACTATGAACTTTTGAGAAATGGATTTTTCACGCAGGCGCAACATTTTATATTGACACCGTCTATTCGTCGTCGGCGTTCTCGCCTGAAAAAGCTGAAGTGTCTGGCGAGCGGCTGCTACCGACGTTCGCTGTCATCGCCCTGTAGCTCTCCTACTCCCAACTCGTTTTTCGAGAAGGCGACAGTCGCAAGTGTGAACACGGTAGTGGCAAGCTCCTCTTCTCTGGTCGCGCGACTGGTAGTCGCGCGACCTCATCTAATCGCAAGTGTGAATAGACCTTAAGCTCAATTTCTCAGATGCAAACGTCAATGTGATCTCGCACCAAACATTTGACCTCTGAACTCGCGCTGTGCAGCAAACGCCGTCTTCATTCCCTAGGGTCACAAATCAGCGCAAACGTGGGTACTGCGCATGCGCCTCCCCACAGCTTCGCTGCAAAAAGTATTGCCGTGAGTGCGCATCGAACCCATGACAGACGAGCAGATCAGCGTCCATGACCCAGGCACGGGAGCACTATGCTATAGTCGCTTTAAAGGCAAAATCCTTTCTATGCTCATGAAACAAAATTCCGTGCGCGAGAGTTGTGCGCGAGATATGTCATATTCTGCGAGACTCCGAAAATGTGTTCTTGTCTAGCGTTCCTGCCATCTGCGAACGTACACTAGAACGCGTGCCAAGGAGCACCGCGTGACAGGACCGATGGTGTACAGTCCAAACTCATACTTGCCAGAGAAAGTGTGTCAGATACTGCGCCTTTCTATTCCAGTAAACCAATTATAATTACATCTACCACGGCAACGAACACCGAGAAGAGGCAGACGATGAGAAGCAAATGATAGCAGAGGAAAGGTAGGCTTTTGCCATTCTCCTCTTAAGAAAAATTTAAGAGACGCTCTATTTTTTTTTCGCCAACTTCGAGACCTCATTTTACGCACATAAAACCACACACGATCAAAACAGATCATGGGTTAAAAAACCGGGCCGCCTTCGTCCGCGTGATTCGTTAAAGCTTTATAGCAATACAATACAAGTTAAGACGTACTTATAAATGAAGGGATTTTTTTTGTACTTTCAAAAAATTACTGCGTAATACGCCGCAAGCTGGAAACTAACGAACACGTTTTTATGGACTATTGGGAACGTGGCGCTCTAATGCAGTTGCCAGTGCAGTGTCCTTCCCAAAGGCGCGTCATTGAAATTCAGCAGAATCGATGTTCATTTCTTTTTTACACATGTTCAATATCACACAGGCACTTGAACAGAAATGCCAATCGGTTAATTGGAGTCTCAAATGCTGCAGCGTATCGAAACATTTAGGGGACACTTGATCTCTGCACTTAAGTGCAATACTCGAGCGCACTAATGGCTCAGAAGAGTGGAGAGTTGGGCATGTTTGTTTACGCTCATGGTGGAAACAGCGCTAATACAGGACGGAGCACACAGGATGGAGAGCCCAACACAGTGCCTGTGGTTTGTTCTCTCTCCGTCCAGTTTTCGCACTGTTTCTATCATGACAGTAACGGCTATCGTATGCTGCTTCCATTGGGGATCGTCGTTAGTGTGTATGCTGGTCCAGCGAGTCAGAGCGCAACTGAGGCCAACGGTTCCTGGACCAAGCACTGCCGACAATAGCTTTTTCACCGACTCTTTCCTAACGCACACCCCTTACCCTCAATGTTTAGTTAAACATTTTAACAATCAATCATGCACATTGTAACAATCATGCACATTGTAACTTGCTCTATCACAAATCCTTTATTCTGTGCCTTTGCAACTATCGCACAAACTTGCTAGCATACAGTCTGAAGTTACTGTCACGTACGAGGACAGCCGACAAATAAAAAACTTCCGCTTTAACCAAGCCGTATAAACGTGCGCTACGTGGCCTAAGGGATCCCTGTCTAATTCGGGGTTCAAGGGTTTCGTGTACGAGTTACATCTAACCCTCCCATCTCACAAGAGCTACTTTATTTAGTTGGCAGCTTCTGCTAAATCGTCTCTGTCTTAAATTAGAGTCCGGTCAGGTCACCTACCACCATTGACATACCATGGGCATGGTTGTAGCTTTCTCATGAATGGTGTATCGGGCATGCGCTGTCTGCCTTATCGTGTCAGCGCAGTCTTATCAGTGCTACCGCAAACTGTACGCTTAGCACTGCTACTGCCCCGCCTCCCTCCATTGCCTATAAAAGGGCGTGCTAATAAACCCTTCTTGTTCTTCTTGTTCCTGCAGCCATGTAGTTGCCTCTATCCTTAGTGCGACACACATCGCGATACAAATGGGGCTTGAATAATTCATTGGAATTGTTTGAATTTATCTACGGGATTTCCAAAGGACAGGAGGTTTTAGACATAATCATTATCCTCAATACCGAAAGCCTTTTCTTGATGTACTATTCACGTGCATGGAAGAAATTGTTGCTATTTGATTCTGCACCAAATATCAAACAGTAAAACGCGCCAACGCTCTAATGTGCCTTCGAGCCTCCTTGAAAAATATTGATACTACAAAGCGCAGGAAAGTTTCGAAGGGCAAATATTTTAGTCCTAAAAGCTTTACTGAAAAATAGAAAACATAGAGATGTGATAAGAGTGATCTCCCTACCAGAAATAAACCTGTATTCATAAGTTGGTATAAATTTAGAAACTTGCTGCTGTAAAGATAAAAGTTCCTGTGTGTTTTCCTCTCCCAAGAAGCTGTCTTTCTTGGGCAGCAAGACAAGTCCTAACGAACCGAAAGAAAAAAACGCAGATTGCTGGGAAAAGCATGCGACCCGTATGTGAAACGTACGGTAGGTGTAGTGTACCTGATCCCACTGACATATCTGAAATCTTACATTGGCCAAACAGGTATATGCATTAATCGACTTGCAGACCATAACCGCGCGTTAAAGAATGGCATGGGTACTTTTATGCCACATCACTGAAAAGGCTGCGGGAAGAGAGTAATGAAAAAATGCCATGCAATACTGAAGAAAATAAATATCCTAAACAAGGGCAAAGGCAGCACATGCAGCGTGTGAACTTATTGAAGCTTTTCACATTAACAAAGGCGGAAGCGATTCTATAACAAAGCGCCTTTTTAAATATGCGTCGGTACTGGTTTCTTTACAGTCACTTGTTGTCTATTTGTTTCTAATCTGGCGCATGTGTGGGTCTTCCTCTCTGTCCTTACCCTCTGTCACGATACATTCACTAGCTTTCTAAGAGAATAAATCGTTGCAAGTTGTGCTTATTTCGTCTCTCTTCCATATAAATGTTAGCATACGTTAATCGGGGCCAATTCGGCTCAAGCATCGGCCGCCGAATTATTTAAAAAGTTTAAGAGCTTTATTTAAAATAATTTAAAGTTTTATAAAGAACCTCAGTTTCGCGAATGATTGATAACGTTGATGTTCCCTTTTCTCTTACTGTTGCTGGTTTTGTCCAAGAGCCCTATTTTGTAATATGAGTATAGAGCAGATTAAATGTTGATAAAAATTAAAGAAAGCGACTGTTCGCAAGGCAAACTGAGATGACCAAGGTCATTTTTTTTTTCTTTTTGTTATGCCTGCAGCAGCCTCAGATTGCAGAACTCGCTGGTGCGCGAGCAACGAGATTCAACATTCAGTTTACAGTACAACACAAAATATTTTTATTATGCGCATGATTTTCAGCTTGAACAGACCAAGCAGTGAAAAATAGATTGAAAGAGTCTGTGTTAGCCTCGGCACTTTCGGCTGTTTCTAATTAAGCGGGCATCACTGCATCGTTTCGAGCCAGACGATAGCGCTACGGAGTCTGGACAATGTTTTCCGAGTGTAATTAAGCGCCGTGAAGTCCAAGGACGAAGGTCACGCCGAACGGCACGCTATTACCATCGGAGCCCGCGTAGCAGTGTTGATGACTAGGCTGTAAGTTCCTATCCGGGGTGCCATTTAGGAGTAAGTGATGACTTTGTGCAGAGAGCTGGAAGGTCCGCGTTAGATCGAGATAATGCGGAGCTTTGAACACACACACTCCAGCCTCTTGCGTGCGGACGAATAACGTGCTCTGTGTCAACACATTATATAGGGTAAGAAAATGCTCGCGCAGTCCCATTTTGCCAGATGTTCCGCAAAACTAGCTGTTCATATTTCGAGAGCGTTTTGAGACAGCAGTACATTCGGTTGGTTTCCACAATCAGAAGCAGATTATTAAACTTTGTCAGCCTTTTTTGCCGTCTTTTCGATTGTTTCAAGACTCCTAGAAGGTAATCTTACTTTAGTGTCTAGATAATGCAAACGCGCCGTTAGAGGCAGCTAATCGAATATGTTCTTTGTTTTTAATAAAGAACGTGAAGATGACTAGGCATGTTTGTGCATCATCTCCTGACATCTCGGAAATTGAGAGTATTGGTTTATTTGTCCTTTCCTTCCGGCACTACGCCGAAATATGCCAGACTGGCTGCCACTTGATAACGTTTCTTGGTGGATGCTACAAATGAAAAAAGTGCGCTAATAAGGCGGCCAAGACTTTAGATCAGGCTTGCACTGGCATGCAAAATATCTCAGACGAAAAGTTTCTATAGCATGGGGAAACCGGCCTAGATTCCCAGGCTATCACATCAATGTGCATAGCTGGATGAGATGATGGATTAACATTGCGCAAGAGAACACAGTGCAAATATACAATGGCAGCCTTCTCGTTTGGTGACTTTTTTTTTTTAGTGAAGTTCGCAATCTTTTGCTGATCTATGTACCCAAGAAAGGCTGCTCACGAGAACGCAGCAACATTATTAATTGGGATCGGCTCTTGAACATAATAGTCAAATTGGCGCCTGCAACCCAATCCCGTCTTGGAGGATATCTAATAAATCAATCCGTGCATCCACTTCCGGTCATGGAAGCTTAATCGGTGAAGAATTGGGCGTACAGTAACTTGGTCAGAAATTTTGGTATGCAGCTGCTACTTGTTTGCTTCAATGACGTAAAATAAGTATAAAAGAGATTTTTTTTTTTTTTTTTTACTGAACCTTACAAACAATTTATTGCAGCGAAAGTTTTTACTAGCAGGGTTGGAGAAAAATACGCCCAAGACACAAAATAACGAAATAAAAACAACAATCGCTGTGTAAGTGGAGCAACAGGCATTACAAGAAAAAAGAAACCTCGACCATATGTCCTGCAGTATGCCAAATAAGGCATGCCGTCTGGGTAATGTAAAAATGCAGTCAAGAGTTTAACGCGCATAGAGTTATTTCGTCAAATGTTATTGCCCACATAAATGTTTTCATGGGAGTCAAAATCTATTAAAATAATTCCGGTGAAGAGCGTAAAATACTGACATATATATATATATCGTTCTTTAATGAAGCAAAAAAAGAAAAGCTCTGCCGGCACCATGCGAAAATTTTAGACCAGTTCAGTTCAGGCGTTCAGTCGTGTCCGACTCTTCGTGACCCTATGGACCATGTCACGCCACGCTTTCCGGTCTCTCACTATCTTCTTAACATCACATAGCTTCATTTGCAATGCCTCGAGAACGCCATCTAACCATCGCGTTCGCTGCCTACCCCTTCTCCGGCGACCCTCAACCTTTCCCAACATCAAATCTTTCTCCAGCGACTCCTCTCTTCTCATCAGATGACCAAAGTAGCTGAGATTTAACTTTAGCATTTGACCCTCCAATGAGCAGTCAGGGTTTATGGTCGACAATATCGACTGATTTGATCTTCTGGCAGTCCAAGTAACTCTTAAGAGTCTTCGCCAGCACCACAATTCAAACGCGTCAATTCTTCGGCGGTCAGCCTTTTTCACAGTCCAACTCTCGCATCCATACATCACAACTGGAAAGACCATAGCACGGGTTATACGGATCTTGGTTGGCAGACTAATGTCTCTGCTCTTTACTACTCGGTCAAGGCTAACCATTGCTCTCTTTCCCAGAAGCAGGCGTCTCCTAATTTCATGGCTGCAGTCTCCTTCCGAGGTAATCTTGGCGCCCAAGAACAGAAAATCTGTCACAGCTTCCACTTCTTGTCCATTGATGCTCCAGGACTTGATAGGGCAAGACGCCATGATCTTCGTCTTTTTAATGTTCAGTTTAAGCCCAAACTTCTCACTCTCTTCTTGTACGCGCATCAGAAGTCTTTTGAGTTCCACTTCACTTTCTGCCATTAAAGTAGTATCATCCGCATATCTAAGGTTGTTGATACGTTTTCCAGCAATCTTCACTCCAGCTGAAGACTCGTCCAGACCGGCCTTCCTCATGATGCACTCTGCATATATGTTAAATAGGCAGGGCGACAGTATGCAGCCTTGCCTCACCCCTTTCTCAATCGGAAACCAATCAGTAAGACCATGCCCAGTTCTGACTGTGGCCTCTTGTCCTTCATAAAGGTTCCTGAGGAGACAGATGAGGTGAATTGGAACTCCCAGCTCTTGGAGAGCTTGCCACAATCTGCTGTGATCTACGCAGTCAAACGCTTTCGCATAATCAATAAAGCAGAAGTAAATGGGTTTCTGGAACTCTCTTGCTTTTTCCATGATCCAGCGAAGGTTGGCAATTTGGTCTCTAGTTCCTCTGCCCTTGCGAAACCCAGCTTGCACGTCCGGAAGCTCCCGATCCACATACTGCTGCAGCCTACCTTGCAGGATTTTTAACATCACCTTGCTAGCATGCGAAATAAGCGCGATCGTGCGGTAGTTGGAACAATCTTTGGCACTGCCTTTCTTTGGAATGGGGATGTAAACTGACCTCCTCCAATCCTGTGGCCACCGCAGGGTTGTCCAAATCTTTTGACATAATGTATGCAGTGTGTTAACAGCGTCGTGGTTGAGGTTTTGAAGCAACTCAGCTGGAATACCATCAATTCCGCTAGCTTTGTTCTTAGCAAGGCTGGCTAAGGCCCATTCAACTTCACTCTTCAGGATGCCCGGCTCGAGATCAGTAATCACAACCGTCCTATGTTGGGTTTGCACATCCGGGTCCTTCTTGTACAGTTCTTCTGTGTATTCCTGCCACCTCTTCTTTATCTCTGAGGCTTCAGTGAGGTACTTGCCTCGTTTGTCCTTAATCACGCCCAGCTTAGCACAGAAGCTTCCTTTGATATCTTTGATTATCTTATACAGAGCTCTTGTGTTCCTTAATTGGCTGTTGTCCTCAACTGCTTGACACTGTATGTTCAGGTAGGCATTCTTATCTCTCCTTGCTATTTTCTGAAAATCCGCATTGAGAACCTTGTATCTTTCTCTTTCCCCCATACCTTTTGCCATCCTCCTTTCCTCAGCTATTTGCAAAGCCTCTTCAGATAACCAGTTTGCTTTTTTGCATTTCTTTTGCTTTGGAACTACCTTAGTAGCAACTTCTTGTATTATATCACGAACATCAGTCCACATCTCTTCGGGCTCTTTGTCTTCTAGATCTAATTCTTGAAATCGATTCCTCACTTCCACAGCATATTCTAATGGAATCTAATCCAGATCATACCTGAAAGGCCTTCTAGTTTTCTGCGTTTTCCTCAATCGAAGCTTAATTTTGGCAACAAGAAGCTGATGGTCGGTGCCACAATCGGCCCCAGGCCTTGTTTTTACTGCTTGTATAGCGCTTCTCCATCTCTGCCGGCAAATAATATAATCGATCTGATTCCTGTACAGACCGTCCGGTGAAATTTATGTGTACAGGCGCCTCTTGTGCTGTTGAAAATGAGTATTCGCTATGGTCAGGTTGTTTTCTTGACAGAACTCTACTAGCCTCTGCCCAGCTTCATTTGGTTCACCAAGACCGAACTTGCCTGTAATTCCGGATATTTCTTCACTTCCCGACCTTAGCATTCCAGTCTCCTATGAGAAAAACGACGTCTGATGATGGGGTGCGGTCTAAAAGGCATTGTAGGTCCGCATAAAATCTCTCAACGTCAGCTTTTTCAGCAGCAGTGGTCGGTGCATAGACTTGGATAACTGTTATGTTTAAAGGGTGACCTTGGATCCGAAGTGAAATCATTCGGTCGTTTTTGGGGTTGTACCCTACCAATGCTTTGCCCATTCTTCTGTTTACTATGAGAGCGACCCCATTCCTTCTCTTGGATTCGTGCCCACAATAAAAGACATAATGGTCGCCGGAGTTAAATTCTCCCATTCCGGTCCACTTGAGCTCGCTGATACCCAAGATATCAATGTTCAATCTGTCCATTTCTCGCTTGACGATATCCAGTTTACCTTGCGTCATAGATCTTACATTCCATGTTGCTATGTGATATATCTCCTTGCAACATCGGACTTTCCGGTCGCTTCCCGACACATCCACAACTGAGCGTCCTTTTGGCTTTAGCCCAGCCGCTTCATTCGTCCTGGAGCTACTAGGAATCGCCCTTTGTTCATCCCCAGTAACATGTGGGACGCCTTCCAACCTGGGGGGCTCATCTTCCGGTGCCATATCGATAATGGTATTGTGACTGGCCATAGGGTTTTCTTGGCAGGAAATACTGGAGTGGGTTGCCATTACCTTCTCCAGTGAATCACATTTTGTCAGAACTCTCTGCCGTGACCTGTCTATCTTGGGTGGCCCTACACAGCAGAGCTCACGACTTCATCGAGTTTCGCAAGCCCCTCCGCCACGACAAGGCAGTGATCCATGAAAATACGCCCAAGACACAAAATAACGAAATAAAAACAACAATCGCTGTGTAAGTGGAGCAACAGGCATTACAAGAAAAAAGAAACCTCGACCATATGTCCTGCAGTATGCCAAATAAGGCATGCCGTCTGGGTAATGTAAAAATGCAGTCAAGAGTTTAACGCGCATAGAGTTATTTCGTCAAATGTTATTGCCCACATAAATGTTTTCATGGGAGTCAAAATCTATTAAAATAATTCCGGTGAAGAGCGTAAAATACTGACATATATATATCGTTCTTTAATGTAGCAAAAAAAGAAAAGCTCTGCCGGCACCATGCGAAAATTTTAGACCGCTAAAGTGTAAACCCGCATCTTAACTTAATTCCTGACGCACCATTTAAAACTACAACTTTCGAGTAACGCTTGAAACCATCCTCCAAATCTTTATTTCATCCTAGATATGCTATATAACTGTCAAAACATCATTAGGTATGTAACAATGTGGGGAGAGACAATAATAGAAGAACCAATGCATAATTTTTGCTTCATGGAAGCGACATAAAGCGGTGCGCACAAGCGTCTCAAAGTTGTAACTTGGGCTAGTAAAAAACAAGCACGAATTTCCCAGTCAATCTACCTATTAGTGGTTATACAAAACGAATTTCATTCAAAGTACACTAAATACCCTTAATAAGCAGATGAACATTTCCGGCTCAGGTTTTCCCAAAGGCTGTAGCAGAAACGAATTTACGAATTTCAATCGCATTGATACGCATATAGTATAACCGCTAATTTGTTCCATTCTACATCCGTTTCCTAAAACTCATTACTCGTCTTGTCATCCTTTGTCCTGCGCCAAAGTTACTGCATGCTTGCTCGCTGCATGGTATCACATGGTTCTCATAAAACGGCGTTCATTTGCTTGGCATTCTTGTGAGCTATCTGATCTTGCGGATGATAAGGTAGTAGCTTTATGTCGAATGTTCGCAACCGTATTACATGAAATCCAATCAAGAGCAGTTGCCATTCGGTACTGGACTATCGCCCAGAGTTTTATGTTATCCGGTGCATGAGCTAGCTGTTATAGTATCAAGGTGTTCTAGTGTTCTATCCTGTCGTGCGCTGCCGCACTAATGATTCTCATTACTTCGTGAAGATACCTGGGCACCTATGCTTTCTCGCGTTTTAAGAGAATGCCATTTAAAAATCTCTTTTTACAATTCATGTCAAGTGAGAAAGCCAGCGGGAGACTGCTTCCGCAAAAACAAGGGAATTGAAATATTTGCTGAATATTTGTCGCACAGTGCGCTTCACGGGATCAACGAGGGAGAAAATGCAGTATTTGTCATTTCTACCTCAAGGAATACTAAGGGAAAAGCCTTCCTTGAATCATCGCCAGAAGGTATCACCAGAAAATATCACTAGAAAATGCCCTTCGTACGGGTCAATCATCCGAAAATTGATACTACAGTAATCTATCACTGCCAATTATTCGTGATAATTATGATTTGGTTAATCCTAACATGGGTAGTGACGCTTAGTCGTAGCTCTATTCAGCCATAGTGACAGCTAGTCATAGTCATGGTTGCAGTGTCTGATTTCTTAACAGCTCAGTGTAGTTGACGCCACTGGCTGTCCAGATATGTCTGAACACGTCTGGCTTCGGCGAAAGTTCATGTACAAAACAGCGCATTAGAAATGTGGACATAGGCGGACAACTAGTCAGCAGCAGGAGAGACATGCTTTCGCACTGCCACGAAAGCATGATTCTCTTCTTCCCTTGAATTCATCAAAAACGCAAAAAAAAAAGCTTTAATTCCTAATTTAACTCTCATAATAGTCTATTCGAAGTTTATTACCAGAAATTCCTTTTTTCCAGCCAATAGTTGACCTCTCGCCTGCCCGGAAACATCTGCAGACTCCTCGAACGATGTTTGCATCTTTAGCCCATTTATCTGCCACAGTTGCTTCTCAGTGACAAGAGCTGCATAGCTTGCTTTCTTTATTTGTTGCCCGTCGTCAACAATCGATTGTACCTTTTTCGCGGCTATACGCTTCTATTTCAGAGTGCTGTAGCCATTATGCGTTTTGCAGATTGTATTAGTAGTGCAAGCAAGCTGTCCGGTTAATTTTCGTATCGCTGGTCCACTTATCAGGCGGGATTCGTTCCCTATGAGGTGCGGTAACAAAGAGAGAATAAGCCTAGATTCACGAACAAATGCCCAAAATGGCTCTTTCCGAGGAGTGTATTTTTTATCTAAGGAGTGTAGCATTCTCTCCAGAGGCATCTCCGTTGTTTTTTTGTTTGTTGATCTGCCGAGGCTGGAGGTAATATATAAAGTACTTGCTTTCGTGGCAGTAATAACCATGTATTATTGCTTTCACCTTCGAGGAGTCCTACCCTTGCTTTTCCTTAAGGGTTCCCTGTCGTTTGCGTTAGCAGAGCAGATAACAAGGGCATACGTAATCGATTACACTTTGACCTATCCCACGTTGATGCTTATACTCAATAATAATGTATAGGACACACAAAACTGATCATTTATCACGGATTGTGTATCACGCAATATCACGCAGTTGTGAAAACGAGATTTCGCAGTACCAACATGCTTAAATATTGAGTTTAATTTTGCTTAAAAACACTGTTCGTAAAGTTATGCCCAGCAGTTTATTTAAATGTTGATCTTTAATATTCAAAAGGCTAGATTCTTCTCTGGCGTTCAGCCTAAGCTCCAACGTTTTTCTGTTGGCATCTGCAGGTGCATGCTTTAAACCGCTGTAAAAAAACGTTATTTTTCACGTCATTCCCTTGCTGCACCCCCTCCCCTTTTGTTTTCAATCCTAAAGAAAAAAAAAACATTTACCTTCGTTGCATAATCTATGTTGTTAGATATAGCGAATTGGTTTTCTCTCTTGTCTAAGTGCAGTCTTCCAAGGTTATAGCGGTAACTGTCGGTCTTCTTGTACATACAAATTGGTGTTCTCGTCTCTTCACAAACGTTAATTTTCTGCACTGGTTTTCCCGACCGCCATTGACCCTGGCACTGAGAAGAAAGTTAAATGCATGAGCTAGTGAATTTTGAGCCCTCTGATTTGTGGGTCGATCAGTGTTGTTGTTCGCCATTAAAATTAGGTCTCCTTTTCTTTGTAACCCTTGGAGCGCGGGTTCCGGAACACTTTGGCGCACGCCACTGGAGATACAGTCTCAATATGTACGAACTCTGCACAAGCAGCGCACAAAGACGACTCTCTTTTTTGTTAAAGAACATTAAGCATGGAATGAATATAGCTCTTGTTATCGACGTGCCGTCCGTTACTTTGCGGCCAGAAAGGAGGAGACCAGTGACGCGATTTTTAATCACGTTGCGCAGTTTCCGAGCGGGCCACCCCATCTAATGGAGGATAAAGTCTTGTGGTGAGCAAAACAATGTTTAATGCCTCTTGATTAATTAAACCATTTTCATTCATTGTGAACAGATCATTCATATTTTAAAACAGAAACGCAGCTTTATTTAATGCGACTGAATCTTGTTGTGCACGCCGCTTGTGTGGAGCCGCCACTATGTTTAGTGGTGCTGTTCGTTATTTTTTTCAAGCACCTTTCCTTTTAAGTTCTGTCGTTAACAGGGACGCTGATCCCATAGGTGGGTTCTCGTAATAGACTGCCTTCGAAGTTAATAAAGTTTCCAGCGGCGAGCAAGAGCCCCACTTGGGCAAAGAAAGAGCGCGTTTCCCTCCCGCTCCCAGCCATTGCACGAGTTCATTGCATTCTACGGCCTCACCTTTCAGCGCGCCGTCGATATTTTCCTTTAGGGGACGTTATTCTTGCAGCTCACTCGTATTTGTGTTTGCACCAACAGTGGTTTGGCATCTGCGATCGAATAAATTCGCATCAAAGTTTTAGGCGACTAAAAGAGAAGCTGGATAACGTGACGTAGCTACTTCGAGTTAATATTTATTGATTTCATTCATTTGGTACTGTAAATCTAAAGCACCAAGAGTCGCAAAATATAAAAATGGTAATTAATCATTGTATACACAAAGCTATACATGTGAAACTGCGTATCGCCGTTAAACAAAAACAAGGACCCTGTGAACTCGCAATGACACAAGAACACATAAATTACAGAGATATATTTAGTTAATTCTCAAAACGTATGATGACGGCATTTAATGCTGTACTGCTAACAATAAATGTATGGTAGATCGAGAGAAAGAAGATGGCCGAGGAAGTGCTTCGACAAGTCGACTTGTCTCCGTGTGAGCCAAACAAAGACAAGTGCACTTGTGGAAACGTTGGCTCGACTTGCGAACTGAGGCTCCGCTCTACCCTTATTCAGTGCACTTTCATAAAACTGGATGTGTTCAAAATGTTGTATTCGCGTCTAGCACGAGGAAAGTAAGAATATTTGAAAGAGTCAGTACGGAATGAAAGCTAGTTTATTGTGTGTATGTGGTTATTGCACGTTTGTTGAGTTCGCGATTTTGACATGTGCAACATCAGAAAATATAGTGGTGCATTGCCCCTTTCAGATGGTTCGGTTTTAAAGCCGTCGTAATGAAATATTAGCAGCTGTCTCCTTAATGCAGTAGGTGTGTAAAAGGGGCATGCATATCGCTTAATGCGGTGTTGAAAAAGATCCGATTACGATAATTTTTCTGCAACGCATACTTAGGAAACGGAAGGCGTAATGATGAAAAGTGGTCTTTAATACGCCCTGGCTTCTCGACTATGCAATTTCTTTAGAGCCAGATGCATCAGAAGAGCTTGTCAAATAAAAGAAGTGATGCTCCTAGCAGCACGGTGCTATGTTGGTGCGGGAACGTGTTGAAAATGTTAAATGTTTCTTTTTTTTTTTTGCATTTGGCAGTAGAGGCCTTTTTATCAGTACATTAATACGTTTCGCAAACTATATAGCACAAAAACGAAACGCATTCTGGTGATATATTATCAAGAAGATACTCCTGTAGTAATAAATGTCACGATCAGTGCATAAATATTATCGTCGGTAGCAACATATTTCCCATATCACTATTTCAAACATGTCCAGCAGAAGATTTCAAAATATATTCGCACAGACACATTAAATATTAATTCAGTGTTATCAGAAGCCACATAGCGCAAAAAGCTTGTGTGGCCAGTGATACATTTCGCTTACTGTCTCAGGCAGTGGTGGCTACGGAGTGAAAAATGAAATAACGTGGTGGTGATCGGTCGGCGGTGTGCGACTTCGTAAGGTAATGTGACACGACCGAGTGGGCAGATGGTTTGGTCATGAAATGTGGCCAGACTTGGTGGTGGGCTTAGCGGAAGCTGGCAGCCACCCTTAGTTGTGTGCGGACGTGTGTAGATAACTTTGCGTGCAGGGCTGGAATGAAGCCAGAATCGCCACGTGTCTCTAAACCGTAGTCGAAAATCCCAACAAGAGGAAAGAGCGGTCAAGTGCGTATCTAAAGTTATTGGCAGCTGCATACGCTCAGCGCGTGAGATCATCTGTATCATGGAGGATGAGAAGAAGAGAGAGCGGAACTAAAACTTAAGTGATAGCGCATTCTCAACGCGCAATGTAGTTCACCGTTCACCGAGATATTTCTCAGTGACCCACCATTGGCTTCTGTTGGCTTCTTTCCTTCATGTATTATACCGAGCACCCTCATCTCCCCTTAATTGATCTGCTTTTATATATATATATATATATATATATATATATATATATATATATATATGCACATATGTACAAGATTTGCAGTGAAGTAAACTATTTTATAAGTACCGAAGTAAATAGTACTGATGTATATATATATATATATATATATATATATATATATATATATATATATATATATCGGCACTATTTACTTCGGTACTTATAAAATATTTTACTTCACTGCAAATCTTGTACATATTTGCATAATTACTCTGCGAGGCAACTTTTTAATTAATTTGTTTTATGCAGTAGTTTACTTGTAGAAGCAGTTGATTATTGATACAGTGCCACAATTTCCTTTTATTGTTCATGAGCTTTCTTGGTATAGTTCAGTTCAGGCGTTCAGTCGTGTCCGACTCTTCGTGACCCTATGGACCATGTCACGCCACGCTTTCCGGTCTCTCACTATCTTCTTAACATCACATAGCTTCATCTGCAATGCCTCGAGAATGCCATCTAACCATCGCGTTCGCTGCCTACCCCTTCTCCGGCGACCCTCAACCTTTCCCAACATCAAATCTTTCTCCAGCGACTCCTCTCTTCTCATCAGATGACCAAAGTAGCTGAGCTTTAACTTTAGAATTTGACCCTCCAATGAGCAGTCAGGGTTTATGGTCGACAATATCGACTGATTTGATCTTCTGGCAGTCCAAGGAACTCTTAAGAGTCTTCGCCAGCACCACAATTCAAACGCGTCAATTCTTCGGCGGTCAGCCTTTTTCACAGTCCAACTCTCGCATCCATACATCACAACTGGAAAGACCATAGCACGGGTTATACGGATCTTGGTTGGCAGACTAATGTCTCTGCTCTTTACTAGGCGGTCAAGGCTAACCATTGCTCTCTTTCCCAGAAGCAGGCGTCTCCTAATTTCATGGCTGCAGTCTCCTTCCGAGGTAATCTTGGCGCCCAAGAACAGAAAATCTGTCACAGCTTCCACTTCTTGTCCATTGATGCTCCAGGACTTGATAGGGCAAGACGCCATGATCTTCGTCTTTTTAATGTTCAGTTTAAGCCCAAACTTCTCACTCTCTTCTTGTACGCGCATCAGTAGTCTCTTGAGTTCCACTTCACTTTCTGCCATTAAAGTGGTATCATCCGCATATCTAAGGTTGTTGATACGTTTTCCAGCAATCTTCACTCCAGCTGATGACTCGTCCAGACAGGCCTTCCTCATGATGCACTCTGCATATAGGTTAAATAGGCAGGGCGACAGTATGCAGCCTTGCCTCACCCCTTTCTCAATCGGAAACCAATCAGTAAGACCATGCCCAGTTCTGACTGTGGCCTCTTGCCCTTCATAAAGGTTCCTGAGGAGACAGATGAGGTGAATTGGAACTCCCATCTCTTGGAGAGCTTGCCACAATCTGTTGTGATCTACGCAGTCAAACGCTTTCGCATAATCAATAAAGCAGAAGTAAATGGGTTTCTGGAACTCTCTTGCTTTTTCCATGATCCAGCGAAGGTTGGCAATTTGGTCTCTAGTTCCTCTACCCTTGCGAAACCCAGCTTGCACGTCCGGAAGCTCCCGATCCACATACTGCTGCAGCCTACCTTGCAGGATTTTTAACATCACCTTGCTAGCATGCGAAATAAGCGCAATCGTGCGGTAGTTGGAACAATCTTTGGCACTGCCTTTCTTTGGAATGGGGATGTAAACTGACCTTCTCCAATCCTGTGCCATTGCAGGGTTGTCCAAATCTTTTGACATAATGTACGCAGTGTGTTAACAGCGTCGTGGTTGAGGTTTTGAAGCAACTATGCTGGAATACCATCAATTCCGCTAGCTTTGTTCTTAGCATTAAGCAGGTATAAGGAGTACCTAATTAACATCTGACACGTTTTTTGCTCCCTTACTGATGGTGGGAAGACCGACAAAGCTGGTTAGTCCCTCACCGACTATTGCTTGTTTTTCATTCACCATTGGGACTTCATTTATATTCTGAGACAGTTACTAACGGAGGATTAAGTCAGGAACTCCAATCCTCAACAATTCCATCTCCCTAGTAATTTAGGGAAGTCGTGCCAAACAGCTCCCGAATAATGCCTTCTAATGCTGCTCCAAAAAAAAAATAATAAAAGAACCCTGTACTATTTCAGACAGTTCCCCCAGCACAAATCGAGTCAAAATAGGTCCTGTTTCCAGCTTTCATTACAACGCGTGTCACTTTCTTTTATTGCGAAAGCAATACTACTCTCGAGCCTTCAGTGTAGCACGGCCGGTAGCCACGTCTTTCCTACGTGACGCTGTGACGTCACGCCCCACGTGGGCTGGCAGGAGCTGCCAACTTGGGTCTCGCATTTCACATGGGACGGTTATGTCAGAGTCAGCCTGCTAGGGCCCTGGCATTCACATTACCCCTATAGGCCACTAAGGCACGTTCATACGAATTGGTTAAAGCGGGGCTTTATATGTGGGCTGAGGAAGAAGAAAAAGAGAAGAAGAAGAACGCTCGATCTCCCGCAGCTAATGGTTTCGCTCAATATTTGGTTCAGCAGCGTTGAACCCTTGTAATTTTTTTAATAGTGCTATTTCTATTCATATGAAGAATTGAACTAACGACCTTCCCTGCCGTGATCAAAGGCCTCAGCGGCCAAGGCATAATAACGAGAGCTCTGTGGTTGGACACAACGGGAACCTCGGAATCTTGAAAAGTATAGAGAGATGAAGGCCTTAGTTTCCTGCAACCTCTTTCTAGGCTCATGGCGACGTTCTTGTACTCCAGGAGTGTCCGCCGCAAGAAAAAATCTGTCGCCACCGGGAATCGAATCACTATCACTCCGATACTCAGCCGAGCGCGCTAACAGTTACGTCATGCCAGGCGCGTGAGGAAAGGATTATAATTCGCCTTTTATAGAGTGAGAATGATAGTATTGATGACAACGACGATGCAGCAAACGATAATTGATGGTAACGATGATAATGACATTACAGTTAGTGATAATAATAATGTTGGTAGTAACGATGATGATAATGAGGTATTTCTTTGATAATGATGATACTAGGGCTAGTGATGACGATGATGATGATGTTATTACTGATAAATATGACGATGCAGTTAGTGAACACACTCCATTATAGTGGCTTTCGCAATGTGTTTTTAAGCAGACTTAAGCGCGTTCTTGTAATTTTTCAAAACATCAAAGGGCTGTAAGCGCCACACAGCAGCCTCCATAAACAACGCTTGCTGAATGCAGATCTCTACACTAAGGTGTGCACCAAACTACAGCATAAATTAATGCACCCGTGCCAAAAATAAGTGGTCCCAAACGATCCTTGCTGAAACATTCGCTGGTCGCCCGTCAATAATACTTCCTTTATGTCATGCATTTCGTAAGACCAGCTCAATTAATACATTTCTGTCTAAAGAATTGCTAAGTTGACAATTTTTATGTGTGTAGGTTTCCCCGACGCCTCGCGCGTGATATTACAGTAGGTAATCAGACTTTTGTGCACCGACCATGCTGTTCAAACAGGAGGAAGCTTTTTCTTTACTTTGCTACTTACCGCTCATTTTCGCAGCACATATTCAAAGAAAAGGAGAATGGTTGAAACTGGTTCACGAAGCCGATAGCAACTTTTCCATTGAAAGAAGTTTACTGAAAAGATTCTGACGACGTTTTTAGGTTTGCTATCACTTAGGCAGCCAAATAAAACGATCAGGAATGTTACGGCACAATATGAAGGTACATCTTTGGCAACACAATAGCATAAGACACATGTCAATTTCGTCGAAGAAAAAAAAAAAAAGGTTTCTATTACGTATACGCTGAGCTCGTTTAGACGAAAACATGTAAGAAGACAAGCTTACAGATGTAGAACCAAATGTCAAAGGTCTCTAAGTTCTTTATTTAGTATATTTGTGCCCCAAGTAAATAAAACCAGAAGAAGAAAAGGATGTCCGGACTGTGTTTTCCGGGGCGCAGTATTTTTCAATTTTCTTTCTTTAGCCCAAAATATCACTGGACCTTTACAGAGGTAGTTGTTACAACGCGTCCTCTGTTGTACTGCATTTGTCTTGTGCACGTGTAGCTGCGCGGCTTTTCTTCAATTTTTTTGTGAAAAGGTTTAGAAGCAGGACGTACTTCTTATTGTTTCTTTATATTCATCTGTTTTTGGGACAAGGAGGTGTATGTTTTTGTTGTTTTATGTGTATCTGTACTGATTCCTTGCTTACGGTTTACTTCTAAGTACAAACGCCTCAGTAATCATACCTATGCGCAGCTATTGCACCTGAAGTCGCACTTCACTCAAATAATTAGGCAGTAGCCTTGTCCTAACTATTCATACTAAACGGATATGAACAGCTGCAGCTGCTGAAAACGTGCTGTTTTCACTGACCGCGTGTGACTCCTTATTCCATTCGGTAGGATGACCAATAAAAGAAGACGAGAAAAACATTGCTTTGCTCCATTCTTCCCTAAAGCAGGAAGGAACACTCCAGCTTCGGAAGGGCACGGAGAATGCCAGTCGGCATGGCAGAATTGGAAAGAACGAAGTGGTTGTGCGCTGGAGCCAGGTCAAGCGCGCATTTGATGATCGGGATTCGAGGAGCCGCTCGGCTGCGTCCTCACGATGCCTCCATCCGAGCGAGGAAGAGGCAGGACTGCGACGACGCAGGACGCGGATCGATGACGTCTTTCCTTGTGCACTCAAGTCAGGCTCACAGCTGCCGTTGCCGATGCCAGCTTCGGCCGCTGCCCTTATTGCGCGGGAACCTATTGTGCACGATCCACACATAATACAACTCAGTTTTTTTTTTTTCACAGTAGTCAGAGTTGGCGGGCTTTTTTGTAGATCAGCGTTCCTGGCACTTGGTTAATCCAATTTTCCGCGCTTTGTTGTACAGGCAGAAATGTACTGAACATTCAGTAGCTGGCCACTCCCACAAGAGATCACGTG
Source organism: Amblyomma maculatum (assembly GCF_055883805.1). NCBI lineage: Eukaryota > Metazoa > Arthropoda > Arachnida > Ixodida > Ixodidae > Amblyomma > Amblyomma maculatum. The sequence continues at coordinate 80,906,174 of NC_139347.1, forward strand.
TATGGGGCTTGACTGTTTGGTACCGGCTTGTCCAACACACACCTTCCTATTCAGCGTATGGGAAACTTTAGCGCTCCTGAATACTAAAAAGGAAGTAACAATACTGTACCATTCCGCATTATGTGGCCTATAAGCTGCCACATCGAGCACGGAAGTGTCAAACAGAGCCCAGGAGCGGCTTCTATGCTTGAACTAACTCGGGAATTTTTGACAACCAAAGTAGATATAGTATGTACTGCGGGATAGACTAGTGCGCTCGTTGGGGGAATTGACGTTGCCGTTGCCGTATCCTTGAACTGAAACATAGTGTGAGACGTGTAGGAAAAAAAAATGCGCATGCGATTGTGATATAAAAGTTGTGACGCATCGTTCTTTTTTCAGCGTTAAAGGTGTTGTCATGCAATTTCAACTGCTATTTATCATTCATCCCCTACTTGGAGGCTATAGTTTCCTTGTTGAAGGCTTTAGTTTCCGACAGTGGTTCGAAACAACCACATTTGTACCTCCGATTACATGTCGCTAATTTTAAGTGCTATATAAATGTCTAGCATAAAGCCTGACGAATGCTACACCTTCCTCTACAAAAGTTAGCTTATGGTGAAATCCAATCGCAGAGCAGGAGCACTTCCAGAGCAACGTTTTCTGCTCCTTTCGGAGCAATTGTCTTCCAAACGCAGATCCGGAACACGGATCGCGTCTTCCAAACGCAGAACGGGAGCAATTGCCGAGCAAGGGTCGCTCCGCGGAGCAGTCAAAACTGCTCCGCCGAAATCGGGGGAACCAACCGGAAGTTTGCGTGACGTGACTTTCCGAGCGACGCTTGCGCATGCGCTAGCTAGCGCATCCATTTCCGGTGGCTCGCCGCGTTGGCTTCTGGTCTCTGCAACGCGCCGCATAGCAGACGATCAGTATTTGCCGCCGCCATGAATGGTGATTGGCGTCGCGCTCTTGCGCTCGCTTTGCTTGAAGACAGCGAGTCGGAGAGCAGCAGTTCCGACTCATCTGTCGAAGAATCAAGAATCAACTATTTATATGTCCATCGTCCGTGCAAAATCAAAGCCGCGCACGTTACAGCTCGGCTCTGGAAGACTGCAAACATTCGGTACGTGAACCGAAGTTTTCTTCCATAGTGCTGAAGGAGTCTTACCGTGTGTGTCCGCGCTCGGCTCTTCGAGCAAGGAGGATATAATTGCGTAAACGGCTGGTGTAACCTCCATATCAAAGGGAAGAAAGGCTGCAGGCTTGCAAAGCAGACGAGGCGAGCGCACGAAAAGCGCGGGCAAGTGCAAGGAATGATGGGTACTTTCTCCGTCTCCGTTTGCTCGCGAGCGCCACCTACTTGCTCCGGCCAGAGCAAGAGTATTCGAAACGCAAGAGTAGCGAAACGCAAAGATTTGGCGTCGTCTTTTGATGTATCTCTTTAGAATGTCAACATCTGTAGTGTTCATGAGTTGTTTGAGAAATTTTTAATATTATTCATGAATGCAGCTCACCCAATTATTTCCCCAAAAGATTTCATAAATGCTGAAACCTGAATTGAAGAAGCCGAAATTCATTTACAAACGCTTAAATCTGAACTGAAGCCCAAAATGTATGAAGTTGGAAAGTTTTGTTTCAATAACACTTTATCAGCACTTTGGAAAGAAAACTCGTTGAAGTTTTAGAAAACGGTACTTCAGGCTGCTCATGGTTGTTCTTCATTCGTCATTAACGATTGCAATAAACGTGATAAACTTGACGCCGCTTGCATCGACTACTCGAAAGCATGCGACACGGTAAACCACAAGAAGCCTCTCTCTATATACGTTCCTGCAGTTTTGCTGGTAATAGAGTATTATTTGATTACCTGCACTTAACATTTCAGTCGGTCACTCTTAATCTTAAAAGTTCTCCTAGTGTTCACATGCCAGGGGTTCCGCAAGGCCACTCTTATTTCTCGTCTATATTGATACATGGCAAGCTAAGTCCAAGAAGCACAGCAACTGATGACAGAGCACGCAGCACATAGAAACACAGCAGCGCCAGTGTTCTGCTAGCACCAATCGTTGCCATTACTTCGTCTTCTGTCTCTGTTGGTGATCTTCGTCGTCTACCTTCTACGATGGCATATATGTAACAATATTAATGACATGATTCAATTAACCAGAGATATACCCGTGAAAGCACGCCAGTACACTGATGGCTGCATTTTCTACTCTACCATTGCAGCTCCTCGTAGTCAGCAAGTGCTTAACAACTTTTCTTTTTTTTTTCTTCTGTCTGGAGTAACAGATGACAGGTGAACCTAAGCTTCAGTAAAACTATTTCAGTTGGTTTTTATAGCAAAAAACAGCCTCTCAAACACACGTATAGCGCGCACAGGTGCAATCTAATCTTTTTTAACGAATTAAAATGCTTTGGGGTAGTTTTCATGACTGACCTTAGCTGGTCCACTCGTATTAATGAAATAGGCTCCAAATGACTACGAAAACATGGATGTCCAAATACGCTTAAAAGCATGACACTAAACAATGCATGTTAACAGCTTTAGATCCTGAATTAAACCTATTCTTGAGTAGGAGCCTGTAGCGTGGTTTTAACATTTCGTAAACGATATCTCCAAATTGAAATCCATTAAAAAAAAAGCTTTCATATAATATTTATGGCCGTTACGACCGCAGATTTTCACCGTCATCTCCTTGATGAGCTTAGTTAATGGAGCCACTTTCTTATTGATGCACATGTGAACGTCTAACCCTGTTGCGCAAAATTGTACACGGGTCGGCTAGCATTCAATTCAAGTTCCTTCACACCTATCACTCCTACGGCGCGAATTACCAGGCGAACTAACCCACTGAGCATTGTTCCTTTTGCTCCTTCCTCAGATTGTATTAGATTTTTCTTTTTTTGTTTCATAAACCGTTGAATAATGTAATGCCTTAGATTGTTCTGTGCGTACATTGTCTACTGATCAATTTTAGAAAGAATTGCCTTAACCACGTTAATTGATTTTGTTACATTAAAGTGTCTAGTAACCCACTCCTGCTATGTCTCTATAGAAAGGGAAAGAAGTATTTCGAAATAAAGAAAATCAAAATAGCAACGAAATTTTCGTTCCCTAAGCTTGACTAAAAAGATTCGACTTAAACGCATGGCTTGGAAAAGATTAGTGAACCTGTGCGTCAGCGAAATACTCTTTGACCTCGTATAGATGTTGTAAGTGGTTGGTTAGCTAGGTCTCGTTACCAGCATCGACGATGAAAGTGATATAAGTTTGACGCGTATAACCCGTTACAAGTCTATGAAAAGCCCGTGCTATGAAACTTTGATTGCACTGTGCAGGACTTATACTTCCGAGAATCCTCCACAGCACAGACAGATCATTTCCGTTTCCAGGCATCATTACTAGCACGCGACAACTTCATTAAACTGATACCAATATGCGGTTGGCTTCAAATTAGGCTGTTCTCGTAGACCCCTGCCTAAACACTTTCTTTCGTAGGTTGATCATTCTTCCCTTGATTTCATTTAATAGGTTTGCTGTCACAAAACGTAACGCGTTCTTGAACATTTGTTTAACTGCAACACGATTATGATCTAATATACATGAGTGGCGACCATATTTTGGAACATATCGTGGTTTTGCACCATTAGTACCCATCCCTATATTCCCTCTGACTACACATGACCATCACCAACATCTTTCATACGACGCGTTCTTTTGTTTCAAACTATACCTTAGCATTAGATAAAGAAAGAAGATAAAAACAAGACGGAAACATGCTTCTGAACTCCCGCAAACCACAAATAATGTTATGTTCAGTTAGGTTCATAAGGCAAAGTGTGTTTGGAAAAAGTTTGAGAATTTCAGTGAGAAAAAAAAGTGTTATCAAAATCAGGGCAAAGGCATGAACCGCTTTATCGAACGAGGCTTACAAAATGGCGGCGCTTACAGGTAAATATACCTAGCATAGCCATTTTCCAAAACGATTCATAGATTTATGCTACCCTAAACGATTTTCATTCAGGTGCATCAAAAAGGGTACTCACATTTGCATTTATTTGTTTCTAAAATTAACGTTCAGTTTTCAGTTTTCCTTCTACAGGACACTAGCGTATCAACATTATATAGGTTTGTTATTCAATGTATTGTTAGGGCTCAGCACGACATGCGCTATTTGTGATGTGTTTCTTTTCTCAGCTAGTCTTATCGAAGTCGAAAATTTAATATTTCATTTTCGCTTGGACTCACGAGTAAAAACTTGACAATTAATCTAGTATCTGTATTTTATTGCGAGCAACATAAAAAAATAAGAGACGCAGACAGGCCAACGAGAATGAAGGAGGAAACGGGGCATGTAGTAAAAGCAACATCTCCTTTTCTATTTTTCAAACGGGACTTATAGGGGAGAAGAACAAGTCTAGAGATATGACTACAGATTAGATAACTTTAATTAAAAGGGAAGAGAACACTAACTCAGATCGGTTAGGGCAGGACGTCGTAAATACCGCACAGCAGACACCACCAAAGTAATAGATATCAGCAAACCAATGAGTGGGGCCCGTGCTGGTTGGGTTATATAGTCGGAGGGAAACGAACACGGCTTGTCAGCCGCAGCAGCTTCTGATCTCGTTAGCATCGAGTACATGTCAAGTGGCGTGACACGTGGGATATACTTCATCCTCTTGCTCCACTTCTGACTATTCATCGCGCCTTTGAAATTGCGTTACGCTGGCTCTGTGCGGAGATTCACCACTGCGCAAATGGGAAATTCGCAATGCTATATCTGGACCGAGCATGATAACAATAACGTGTACGGAAAATTATGCTTTGTTGTTTTATTTTACTTGTTCTTTCAAAGCTGGGTTACTTTATCCTATAACTCAAGACCCCTTATTTCCTGCTGAACCAAAATTTTCTGCCTAATAATAAATATAAGAGAGCTAGTTTGCTCATCCTCTGGTGTAAAATACCAGCAAATAATTTGTAGCGCGCGAAAGCTCTACTACTCTTGGAAGACAAACTTTAAGTTCACCTTGAATGTTACCCTTCGGCAGTTTTCCCGCTGTGAACTCTATAAGCACATTTATCGGACTATGCATTTCATCATTTCATTTTATACTGTTACTCCACGATGCACCTTAGAACAAACTTAATGGCCGCATTTTATCTCCCCCTTCATTTCTTTTAATCTCCTCACGATTCTTTTTCCATCTTTACCTCTCGAATTCCCCTTCCTGCACAGAGTAGCATGTCCGTGAAATTTCAACGCCGGCTAAAATCTCTGTTCTTCATTAAAGGGTCTCTCTGTCTCTCTCGCTAAGGTGTGTGACATTAACATTGAGGCTCGACACAAGGTCAAAAAACTATTTAGCCTAAATGCGCGGTTCAGGTGTCCACCTTTGGACCGATACTTTAGATCAATTTTATTCAGACTACTTAAAGACAAATCTCGCTTGGCTGTATATGCTACGGTGAACTGATGCATGACTACTGACTTACCGTCTGTGCCTAGATGGCCGACCGCTTTAGTAATTACGAGTTGAAATTATTTACAGGCATGTAGTTAACTGTGAATACAAATTGAAGAAAACCTACAGCATCAATTCATTAATCATAGGGCATCTTATGACAGTAAAATTACATCTGACTAATATCAAGTTATAATTAACTACTTCTAATTAGTTATTTCGTCAACGTGTAAACTTTCAAATACAGCATCACGTCATATATCATTGAATAGCTGATATGGGGGCAGTTACACTACCCAAAGGTCTAAATTAACAACTATTAATTACTTATTTGTGTATAAAATTTAAGTTTTAACTTATAACGTCAACTCATATATCGTTGAAAAGATTTTTGAGGAGCAGATTTTAAAAATGCATATTATCTTGGTTGTAGTGAATGTCAAGTCCCTATGATTTTGACAGGGATGATCAAAGTTTTGTACATTGGTCGAAATTAGTACAGATATCCGCGCCTAAAATTCAAGGACATGTAAAATAAACACTTGAAGCATTGCGAAATAAATTTACGTTTTTATGATGCGCATAACAATTGGAATGCAGAAACAATTATATCCATATTATAGTCATCATATTGCGAATTACCACTTGCCAGATTCGTTACTGGCTCAAAAAGATGTTATGTTGAAGACAGTAGGTGTTAAATTTTCCTGAAGCAAAGAAATCTCTATTGGATGCAATGCGGTTTTAGACGAGAACATACTATATGTGACAACCTTCCTTGATGAGGGAAAAGCACACAAGCAACACCTTTTCAACTCCGCCTTTTAGATCACTAAATTACATTAAAGATATTTCACAGTTTTTTAATATTCGCGTACATTTATAATTAATTGCTGTCATGTTCATTCTCTTTTGTTACTATTCAATCGTAGTCACCAGTAACGTATCAAAGCTGCCCTTCATCCGAGATCCCTTTATTACTAAACATTCAACCATATCACCTTTATCAATGGCTCTCACTCCACATATTTTCTCGGCATACACCTTTCAGCGTGCACATGGCCGCGCAGAATCCTGCCTGACCAAGCCGCTGCAAACGTGAGTGCGGTTGTAGCTCTATGCGGTGTGCACCGCTGGCTTTTAGCCATGACAAAGAGCTGACACGAACCTCAACAGCTTGATTAACTGTCGACCCACCTGTCTACCCCTTGCGTTTTTCACATGCACCTCCTCTAGATAGCTCTTTGCATTCAGTAGAATGGAAAGCTGGGCTAGTTGGTGTATATTTGCAGAGATTAAAACCGGAGGAAGCACGCAGACAAAGCGTTGTTGAGTGTACCTCTACGTGTGTGCGTCCTTCGGCTGGTTTTAATGTATTTGAAAGCTCTCTGGATTCCTACTCGTGTCAACATTCACCAACTACCTAGGCACGCATTGAAACTTCATATATCGCGGCTGTGCTCACACTTTGCCGTGAGCTTTGCGAGAGCCACTCCTTTGGCTAGCACTAACGACGAAGAGGCGCACGCGCCTGACAGATGCTTCCATATGGTATGGGTACCAGACCACAGCAATGTGACTTTAAATGAATATGCTGATAGTTTGGCAAAAGAGTCCCTCAATGGCCCCGTGTTATCTATCCTTACGGCGACAACGTACATCACCGCAGCGAGGTTTGGGAGAAACGTTCTATTAAATATGAAAAATGGACATCTTTTAGGATCTGATGACTACCTGCATCTAAATATTCTTGGAATACAAAATTACTTGACTCACGGTGACTTGAGATTTCTCTAACAAGGCTGCGATGCCCTATCCCACCGTTAAATTTCCATCTTTACAGGTCTGGTTTGGCACGTTCTCTTGTCTGCGCGTTTTGCGGTGAACAGCAATCATTAGCTCACATTTTATTATTTTGCCGCCGCTTCACTACGTTGAGAAGACAGTTAATGGAAAGGCCATTGCGACAGCTTGGACTCAGTTTAAGGAGCCGGATATTGTTATCATTTGGTGCCACCATCCTTGGGCACAGTCACAGGTCTGTTTTCACCGCCATGCAAAATTTTTTACTGGAATCAAATCGTTTGCCTTGGCAAATATTTAAACATCACTTGTTCAACAATTATAGTGTCAATCTCCCGTGAGTGTTACCACTTTTCATTTTATATTTTACTTATTTCCCGTTTTGTTTCCTTTCCTCTACCCCTCAAATCACCTTTTTTTTTTATGGAAGTATACTTCAAAAATCTTTTTTGCTACCCAATTCTTGGCCGATCCCCCTTTGTGGGTATGTGCCTAAGTTATTTGGTCAACAACAACAATAACAACAAACAGAAGCACAAGTTTCGTCATCAGGGGCCTCCAAACGTTTCTGCCTCCAAAACGCATGAAATCATCAATGAGACACTTTCAATCAGTTGTTATTTTATGTAAACACTATCTGGGGGGGGGGGGGGGGAGGGGGGGAGGGGGGGAGGGGGGGAGGGGGGTTTGCCATTCATGGCTAGGCTGATGGTTTTCCCCCAGCGAACGAGGCCTTTATTGGAGACCAAATTGGATATAAGAATTTTCCACCCTGTTTATTAAAACTCGTGGAGTACTTATACTTAGCGAAAAGTTTCGGTTGCCAGCTTTTCTTATTTAATTAAACTACGCTGCAACATATATGCTGGTACCTTCAACACAGAATCGGTGTAAGTGCACCAATTGCATCTGCGAAATCGAACGGCGAAGGCAAAAGCAGTATTCTGCTTTCTGTTCTCTTTATCATCTCATAAAAGCACTCTTGATGGTGAGAGCGGTCTCTTACTTATTACAACGGAGGACCCTATAAATACAGCGCAAAATATATAGCACCATATATAGGGTTAAATTACATTTTTCTGAATTATTTTACTCCCCACCTTACTTGCCGCTCTTTAGAATCCATTTTTCTCCTCCAGTACTCGTCTTTGAGAAACAATAGGAAGACAGTCCGCTCGTTTTCAAGCACTGGGTCTTTCGTGTTTTTTCCGCTTAACTAAAAGTTTGGCGCTTAGGCACTTTTAATGCGGAAGAGAGTATTGTGAGCTCATTGGATATTTCCTTTTTTTTCCTAAATTCTAGAATCAGCAGGGAATTTTGCTTCAGTAGGCATTCAGATTGGATTGGTACCGGTTCCAAGTGCATCGCGAGCCCCGCTGAAGGTAAGCTGCTTGTAAGCTGGCTAGGTACGGTAGTACTGAGGAGCAGTGCGCGTGATAATGGTGCATATTTTCTGTGAATGCGCGTTAGCCGCAAATGTTACAGTAAACGCGACTGTTTTAGATATAGGGAACCGCACTTCAAAGCTTTCTTTCTGTAGCAAAGATAAAATCGTTGAGAAACGTTTGATTTGGTTGATTCGGTCTAGGGGTTTAGGGTCCCAAAGCGACTTAGGCTGAGAGACGCCGCAGTGAAGGGCTTTGAAAATTTCGACCACCTAGGGTTCTTTAACACGTTCTGACGTCGCAGGGCACACGGGCTCTGTGCTTTTTCGCTTCCATCGAAAAGCGGCTGCCGCGGCCAGCAGGGATCCCATGACGCACAGCAGTCGAGTACCCTAACCACTGCACCGTCATGACCGTGCCGTTGAGAAATGTAGCAACCAATTGGCTTGGTTAAATATATTAGGCAGTCTAAAATGTCTGTTAAAGGCATGATTTGTGTGCTTTACCTGACTGTCTTGAAATACACAGGAACATAATCAGATATGTAATTTGACAGCCTACTTTTTAGATCAAGGGGGTTGAGAAGAAGCAGAAGAAGCTAATGAATCAATGAATAAACGGATTATCATTTTGGCCAGCGACAGAAGTTAAACAGAGTAGCAAAAGAGAAATCGCAGTGTGCAGGCTCCGTTCCTTGGTTAAGTACGCCCACATCTCGTTAGCCTATATAATCCGTCAAAGTAGGCGGGGCTACGGAGAAAACTGTGGGTCGCTTTAAAGAGGTAGCGGTGCTTGGAATACTTTTTGGGGTTTAAGAATGATCAATAGGCATTAGAAGCTACGTTCCTGCTATCCCAGTTGCAGGTTTTAAGAGGCTACGCGTTTAGTAGGAGTGACTCTGCTTGCGGTACACGTTAGCGTTCGTTCTAAACTACAAGGGGTTATGAATGTTGTTTGGTCTACTCGATACTTTGCTGCAGCGCTAGCTGCCTGAAATTATTTACACGTGTAATTTCGAATGCGCTACATTTCATGCAATTATAGCAATTATTCATATCTAGTCGAATGTAATTTTTAAAGCAAACAATACCTAAAATAAGAATACCAGTGCTTGTACGTGTCCAAGCTAACTAGTGAGCATATATATTAGCCTCATGGCTTACATGTCACAGACCTTTTGTGTTCATATGCTCGAAAATTACTAATCTAAAACAGCCTAACTAAAGACAGAAAAAAAAAAAAAACATTTGATTTTATATTTTAAGATTGGCTGCTGCGGTTAATGCCTGTGCAGAGGAAAATGCGTAGCATTAGCAAAACTGCAAACAAACCTTTCTAGTAAGCATAGAAAGATACACTACGTAAAGAGTGCAAAAGGCATGTCGTAATTACCACGCGGAACCTCTTGCCGTTACCTACGTGGTACATTATTTTCGTACTACATTTTTTGACCGCTTCGTAAAGCATAGGGCGCACCGATAGGAATTTCACTACCTCTTCTTGACAGCTTGTTTACTCAACTTGGCCATCAATAGGGAGAACATTTAGCTCAATTTTATTCCTTCAGTCGTATCCAAAACTTGCTTATATTTCTCTTTTGTTGACTGCCTCTGAAAAGGTTTGATCAAGAGAAAAGTTTTGCTTCAGCTTCAGTAGAATTCACGTGCCTGAAAAAGCAGCTGGTATTCAGCTTCGGCCTTTTGACTTATTTTTCTTCTTTTTGTTTTCAATTGATGTTAACGTCTCTAACTCTTATTTCACAGGCTCGAACGAAGCATGCTCTCGAATTTCTAATTTTCCTGCATCATGATTGCAGCTATATCGTTTTCGTCACATGAAACCGAGCCGCCTACCACGGCATATCTCTAGCTCTTTATCCAAATTGCTCCAAACAAAACTCATTCTTTATTGTGGGAGCCCAAAACTCTCGTGCAATATGAAACATAACACCACCCTCTTATATAGGCAGAAAATGGTTCCGGTTTCGGCTTTTCCTAAAAGGACAACCAACCCATGAAATAATATTTCGAAAACCCACCTTTAGTACTCATCGCAAGCTGCAAATTTGTAGCTTTTTTTGCTTTTCCCTCACTAAAATAAGCACCCTGTGTCACGTGTAGGCAGAATGTTGCATTGAAATGAGAGTAGAGGTTATAAAAAAAAAAAAACGCAGGAAACGATTTTTTTACACCTCATTAGCAGAAGCGCGCAAATCGGAAGCAGTAAAAGTATAAACGGGCTTTGCATATTGACGCGTATTAACTACAGTAGAATCTCAATAAGGAATATTATCAGAGCTTTAGATTTAAAAGTTGCCGTCTATAAGCAAAAAGGCAGTACTGATAGGCTTGATCGTCTGCCAATGCTGAGTATCAGAACATCCGTATCACACATTTATTTACTTTCAGCAGCCAAAGCAGGGTATTGTAACTCTGTCTTTATTTCAGTACAACGATGCCGTAGGGGAGTTATCGCAATAACCGTATGCACGCGAACTGTGAACCTCCACCTGTGGCCATGACGGCCGCCGCCAGACCGCAAGGGCAGTTATCCAGAGGTGCTAGGTTTTGAAGCTTCCAACTCCTCAGAAAACTAGGAGGGTCAGCTGCATCACCTCGACCTCCCACAAAATATAAAGCTGCCGTCCAGCACTAGCAAATTCAATCACACTCGGCCGCACTAAACTGGCAGTGGCATTCGCAAAGGCTTAGTCCAATCTTTCTGCAGTAGCATGCTTTCAATCGTACTAGTGGTGCAGGTGAACAAAAATGGTGGCACGACTATCTTTTTTATTCCTCCCGGTTTTGCGATCATCCATTGCCTCTGGAATCTTGGCGGCTGCTTTCGGACTCACTCCTCGTTGCACAGGTGAGTATTCCGGGAGCGTGGCATCGACCTAAACTTCTTTAGAGATTCGAACACTTTCTGATACCTACGTTTTATTCTTACAAGTGATGCGATTTATAAAAGCTGCAACTAAACTCTCATCCGGGATTCGCATAAATGTGGCTAGAAAGTTATGGATATATCAGTTTGAGTTCTGCCAACCAGTTCGTCATCAACTTCGCTCGGCAATTCTCCACACGTTTGATGCCGCGTCGGCAGTGCAGTAAACTGCAATGCAACCTAGTGGTTACTTTTGTGTTTGTCCTCTATTTATTTTCTTTCTTCGTGGATCAGCATAGGGCAAACTTGTTGAACTATTTGCGATATCGGAACCTTGTGCACTTTCACTGACTTATCGTCTCCACTGCACGACTCACCTACTATATATTATCCTTTCGCATTTGGAACTGAAATAGAAAGACCTATCCATCTCTATATATCTACGCAACTTAAATTTGCCGAGAACTAGCGCACCTCGTTTACGACATGACGTAGGATTATCCGACTTACGGAAAAAATCAAGCGGCCACAAAGGGGCGACAGGTAATGAGGATAGGAGGAACCGAAGAGGTGGATGCGGTTCGCGAAACAAAATCATACGATGCCGTCTCGAGGAGACCAAGTGTAAAAGTTGGGAGAATCTGAAGGAAATTGGCCCTAGGCCAGACAGGTGGGAGCAAGGGGGTTGCTAGACGGAGTCAACCAGCGCAGGTTCTCTCGACGAGGCCCCGGAGCGATAACACGAGGCGGAAGTGGTGCGGAGGACGCAAAGTGCGGAAGTGGCGTACGCAGGTAGAGAAGGAAGAAGAAGATGAGGAAGAAGCGGAAATTGCAGAGGGCGAAGACAGCAGAAAGGAGTGGCCTGCCTGTGATCAGATGAATGCAGCCGGCGTGAAACAGCACCAAAGGCCGTTGGAACCCAGCGTCGTAGCCATGGTCGGCTTGATTTGCTTCGGATGCAGAGACGCCACGCCTTGCAGACACTGCAGATACGGCTTCCTCATCGTTATGCCAGCTCCCACTTACCAGTTCTCGCTTTTTATTTTGCTCGTAAGCTGAAAGGTGGTGTCTTTCCACGTGGTGATAGGCGCGAAGGTTTTGAGTTGGAGCTAAGGGAAGGGGCGCTGTCGACAGTCGGTTTCACGGCCGGGAAGCTTTTGCGGGTCCCGGAAATACTTAGGCTCTCCGTATTGCGTCGTCTCAATGGCATCTCCCTGTCCCCTCTCTCTCCTGATCCCTATTCGATGGTGCATCTTATCAAAGCTCGGACCACTGCAGCCAGCACCTTTGCTTTTGCGCGAGCTTCGACGTTCTCGCCAGGGGTGGGATGTACTCCTCCAAGCAGTGACGAACAAATCAGTTTGAACACAAAATTGCTGACGTAATCATTGACAGCACTAAAAGTGTGCGCAACCACGTGAGCAAAGATAAATATTGGCATTCGTTTGTTTCTTTTTGGAATCAAAATGCCATGCTTTTTCCTGAAGCTGAAGCTATTTGGAAGCTGACGGAAACGAGTGGTCAGGGTTTAGGCACATTTAACAAGCCTACAATACTTTACAAGTTTTTACAAGCTTACTCAAAAGCATAGCTAATATGAAACAAAGCTAAAATAACACAAACTTCTAGTGATCAGTTGCGGCAATTATTACGTATTATATCCGGCGTCCGTCGTGAAAGCTTCCGTATAGTTGGTGTTTTCTATCTGCATGGTAGCGATGCTCTCATCCGCACACCATTTTCTTTAGAAATAGGTTAATTACACAGAAGAAAATAATTATAGAATGCTTGTTGTGTACTTTATATATGCTTACGTCGATGAGCCGGTAGCCTATATAAGAGGCACTGAACGTATACCCACAAGGAGGTAAAGAGACCTGATTACCTCTTCTTCCTTTTTCAAAACCACTAACGAACACATGTACTCCTTATTTAGTAAGAAGGTAATTATAAGCCTCCATTACCTGCTGCTGGGGGATGCATCATCTCTTTCGCGGTTGTGAAAACAACACATGTAGAGCAGTACATGAGAAAAGCTTGCATGGAAAATTAGTAGGCAAGTCTCTGTATCTCAAATCCCATTACCACATCTGAATTGACGGAAGAAGCTCGCGATTCCAAGACGACATTATGCCTGAGTAGGGGATTAGTCTGCAAATACGGCACTATTCCCTGCCGCGTTCCGGAAGCATTAAGACGGCGTCATGTTGAACTGGCCACATTCAAGGTTCTGCGCCAAGTTCACGACTGTGGGTATTAGGCTTACATGCAGCTCGATCGAAAGGGCACTGCCTCCGCACTGTTGCCAAATACGTTGCAGCGTTTTCGAAACGGTTCAAAACGAGTCAGGCGCTAACCTACAGCAGCTCGGACAGGAGCACAAAAAAGGTAAAATATCGAAGAAGGGTTTTAGTGAACGGGCGCAATATCAGGAGAGGAGTAAGAATATTTCGGAAGGAAGCGGCTTGGCTTCGGTATGACGCATGTCAGGAGTGCACTTGTTGATTCGCGGTTTACTTCAAAGCTTTACGAAAAGCCTGGGTGGAGAATTAAGGGCTTAAGTGCACGGGATTACAGCTATCATAAAATGAATTGAGGGCTTAAGTGGAACTTCTCCCTACCTCTTTAAGGTAGGGGGGAAATGCCAAAAGGAAAAATAAATAAAGGTACAGCGCATTTGGAGAATTATGTCAGAAAGCACTAGCTATGGGTGGGTGGCAGTATGTAAAAGGAGGTTTGTAAAATGTATACATATATATATATATATATATATATATATATATATATATATATATATATATATATATATATATATATATATATATATATATATATATTGTAATGGGGCGTTTATTGACGCTCAGATGGAGAGCTGTGAGGAGAGGACCTTGCAACGGCGAGCCCAGCGTACTTCTTCTTTGTCTTCGTCGCACAACGCACTGGTGCATATCGATGGCTAAAGTGCTGACTATCACAGTACATTTTCCCCCCGGGTAAAAAAAGGAGCCATCCTGGCGACTTATGGCGCGGAAAGCACAGCGGGGTCACAGAACGGCTTCAATCGGTTCACGTGAACTGTTTCACGACCACGGCGAAGCAAGTCCGCAGATGGCGTGACGGGCTCAACTACGTAGTTGACTGCAGATGTTTGCTGGTGGACGCTATATGGCCCGTGGTAGCGAGCGAGAAATTTATTTGAAGGGCCAGGGGTTGTGGAGGGCACTCAGAGCCACACCAGAGAGTTCGGGAGATATGACGAAGCTTCGCCGGTATCACGGAGGTATTTTTGTTGCCACTGATTTTCTGTTATGAGAGAGCGGGCGAGCTGACGGCATTCTTCCGCGTAGGTGACGGCATCGGATAGCGGGGAAGATTCGGAAACGTCAGGGCGGTAGGGAAAAAGTGTGTCCATAGTGCAGGGTGGCTCGCGGCCGTAAAGGAGAAAGAATGGAGAGAATCCAGTAGTGGTCTGTGCCGCGGTGTTATATGCGTAAGTAACAAACGATAGAACTTGGTCCCAATTGGAATGGTCGGTGTTCACGTACATAGCCAGCATGTCACCGAGAGTGCGGTTGAAACGTTCTGTCAGTCCATTCGTCTGAGGGTGGTACGAGGTAGCGGTGCGGTGTATGGTGCGGCATTCTTTCAGGAGAGCCTCAAGAGCGTCTGATAAAAAAACGCGTCCGCGGTCACTGAGCAGTTCGCGAGGGGCACCATGGCGAAGAACCAGGTTTTTCAGAATAAAGGCAGCTACGTCGCGTGCGGAAGCAGAGGGCAATGATGATAGTGTAGCGGGTCAGAGGATCCACTGCCACGATAATCCAGCGGTTGCCAGCTGAAGTTGTAGAAAGGGGACCGTATAGATCTATGCCGACACGATCAAACGGACGGGCAGGACAGGGCAACGGCTGCAACGAAGCAGGAGACTTGAGAGGAGTTTTTCGGCGTTGGCAAGACTGGTAAGAACGAACAAAATGGCGGACAAAGCGGTATATTCCACGCCAGAAGAAGCGTAGACGCAAGCGCGTGTAGGTTTTCAACACTCCGCCGTGGGCGCACTGGGGATCAGTATGGAAAGCAGCACAAATTTCGGGGCGGAGATGACGGGGGATGACTAAAAGCCACTTCCTTCCGTCGTGAAGATAATTGCCGCGATAGAGCAGCCCGTCACGAATTGAAAAATGGTGAGCTTGGCGGGCAAGCGCCCGAGACAAACGACCTGGAGAGTGACTTGAAAGAAAGTCCTGAAGTGTAGATATCCACGAGTTGCGCCGCTGTTCCGTGGCCATGTCGATAGTGGCAAGCGAAGACAAATCGTAGGCGCAGATCTCATCAGACAACGAAGAGGGAGGCAGCGGTGAGCGCGAAAGAGCGTCCGCGTCAGTATGCTTGAGGCCTGAGCGATATATGACACGAATGTCATACTCTTGGAGGCAAGAGCCCAGCGAGCAAGGCGGCCGGACGGGTCCTTGAGGGACGCCAGCCAGCACAGAGCGTGATGATCAGTGACCACATAAAATGGTCGGCCATAGACATACGGACGGAATTTGCCGATGGCCCAAATAATGGCCAAGCATTCTCTTTCCGTAACAGAATAATTGGACTCTGCCTTGGTCAAGGTGCGGCTTGCGTACGCCACCACATAGTCTCGGATACCAGGCTTGCGTTGGGTGAGAACGGCGCCTATCCCAATACCGCTAGCGTCAGTGTGAATCTCAGTTGGCGCATTCGGGTCGAAGTGGCGGAGGATGGGAGGCGAAACCAAGAGACGGCGTAAAGTGTTGAAGGCGTCATCACAAGCAGGTGTCCATGCGGAGAGGTCGGAGCTGCCGGAGAGGAGCTGGATGAGAGGAGCAATAATAGATGCGAAATTTAAGATGAAGCGGCGAAAGTAGGAGCACAGGCCGATGAAACTTCGTAGCTGCTTCAGTGAGTTTGGGTGTGGGAATTCGGCAACTGCACGAAATTTGGTGGGATCGGGAAGAATGCCATCCTTAGAAACGACATGACCTAGAATAGTTAGTCGGCGAGCAGCAAAGCGGCACTTCTTCAGATTCAGTTGGATTCCGGCAGTAGCGAGACAAGTGAGAATGTCCTTCAGTCGGAGCAGGTGGGATTGAAAATCGGTAGAAAAGACTACGATATCATCGAGATAGCAGAGACAGGTTCGCCACTTGAATCCACGAAGCACAGTGTTCATGAGGCGTTCAAATGTGGCCGGGGCGTTGCAAAGCCCAAAGGGCATGACGTTGAATTCATATAATCTATCTGGTGTGATGAAGGCAGTTTTAGAGCGGTCAGCATCATCCATTGGCACCTGCCAGTAGCCAGATCGTAAATCCAACGAGGAGAAAAACTCGGCGCCCTGCAAGCAGTCCAATGCGTCATCGATGCGTGGCAGAGGATAGACGTCCTTGCGCGTGATCTTGTTGAGCCAGCGGTAGTCGACACAAAACCGGAAGGAGCCATCTTTCTTAGGTACCAACACAACTGGAGACGCCCAGGGACTGTGGGATGGCCGAATGACACCACGACGGAGCATGTCGTCCACATGATCAGCAATTACTTGGCGCTCCGAAGCCGACACGCGATAGGGGCGCTGGCGCAAAGGTGCGGTTTTACCGGTGTCAATGGTGTGCTCTACGACAGACTTGCGGCCCAAGTCAGTTTGAGGAAGGTCGAATGAAGAAGCGAAGTTCTGCAAGAGGGCGACAAGTTGATCACGTTGCGCAAGTGGAAGATCAGCATCAATAGCATGTTGGAAAACGTCGGAGGGCGTCGAAGCCGTCGCAACATCGTAAGAGCACAGACTAACGTCGAAGGAGGGGGTTGAGTCAGCAAGAGTGGTGATATGACCGGGATCAAGCTCTTCAAGACGTCCAATGCATTCGCCACGGAGCAGGACTGCTGGGCAAGAAAATGGGTTCGAGGCGTAAAGTGCACTCTTGCCGTCTTGAATTTCGAGAACTGCGAACGGAAAAAGGAGGCAGGGATGACGGGAGGCGGCTTCGGAAGGTGTAAAAATCGCAGTCAAAGGAGTTACCCACTCACAAGACAGTGGTACGAGGGCAGCAGAGAACGGAGGAATGTCAGTGTCATGGGCGACGAGAAGTTTTGCAGTGCGGGGAGGGGTATCACAGAAGGGGGCATCACAGAGAGGGGCGAAGGCAATTTGCGCACGAGCACAGTCAATAACGGCTTGATGAGTCGATAGAAAATCGTATCCGAGGATGATATCATGCGAGCAGTTCGGCAGAACAATAAACTCGATGGGGTACAAGACATCTTGAATGAGCACACGGGCTGTGCAAGATGCGGAGGGGCGAATGTGCTGTGATGAGGCGTTGCGGAGCGAAAAGTCGGAAATCGGAGTGGTCACTTTGCGAATTCGACGACAGAGCGCTTCACTGATGACGGAGACGGCTGCACCGGTATCGACGAGAGCGAGAACTGTGGCGCCTTCTACAGAAACTTTGATAACATTAGCGGGACGACACGGAGGACTTGAGGAATTCGAAACAAGCGCAGTTCTTGCCCCCGGAACTGCGACTGTTAGTTTCCCTCACCGGTGTTGTTGGAACGTCGCAGCATTGGAGAAAGCGATCGGCGCCGAGGCGAATGTGATCGACGAGTGGCATAGGTTTGGCGATCTTGTGAGACAAGTTGAGAACCGCGCGGAATCATTTGCGAGCGTGAGTCGGTATCGTACGGGTAAAGTCGAATGTCAGGCTGTGAAGGTTGGAGGCGCTGGCGACAAAGGCGTGCAACATGGCCCGGCCGACTGCAGGCATAGAAAATCGTAAGGTTGTCCGTAGTACGCCAAGGTTTCATAGGATGTGGGTGGAACCTTGAGGGTGGGGCTTGGAACGAAGGCTCAGCATGCGGCGGTGAATGTTAGGCAGGGACCTGCACATAGGAGCCAGACGTGGGCGAAGGTGGTGGCCTAGCCGTTATTTGGGCATACGTGAGAGGTGCCGTCACAGACGGCAGCACGGGGTTGGACGGCAAGACATCAGCGACGTGTTCTTGCACGACACGGCGTATAGTAGGGGCCAAAGATGGAGCCAGTTCAGGATCGAGGCGGCCCGAGTCTTGAAAATGGGGAAGGAGTGAGATTTGACGTGCGACCTCTTCACGAATAAAATCTTTGATCTGTTGATTCAGCGGGCTCCCTTTAGAAGTTGGCGAACCACCCAGGGCTACTGCTGCTACGCCTTCGTCGCACACACCGGAGCGGCGCCTAGAATCGCGCCGCTTGCGGAGCTCGTCGTAGCTCTGGCAAAGCTTCACGAGTTCACTAACGCTGGGGGGATCTTTCGCTACCAGCATCTGGGGGATCTTTCGCTACCAGCATCTGGAAGGCGTCCTCAGAAATGCCCTCGAGGATGTAGCGGATTTTGTTTGCTTCCGGCATGGCCGGGTCGACTCGTTTGCAGAGATCAACGACGTCTTCTATGTAGCTGGTAAAGGTCTCATCAGCGCGCTGAACACGATCGTGTAAACGTTGTTCGGCACGAAGCTTACGCACTGCCGGGCGGCCGAACACTTCCGCGAAATTCTTTTTAAATGTCGACCAAGATGACAGGTCAGCCTCATGGTTGCGAAACCAGAGGTTCGCCACGTCCGTCAGATAGAATATGACGTTACTGAGCTTATATGAGTCATCCCACTTGTTGTAGCTGCTTACTCTTTCATACGATGACAGCCAGTCGTCGACATCTTGGTCGGCCGTGCCACTGAAGAGGCAAGGGTCACGCTGGCGCACGACGCCAGAACACATGATCGTGGGTGGAACGACCGGCAGCGTCGAAGTGGACTCGTCGTGCATGGCGGTCGTAGAGGGTAGTGTACGGCTTCGCAGTTCCAGTTTGAATGGGATCGTTTCCGGCACCTCCGCCAATTGTAATGGGGCGTTTATTGACGCTCAGATGGAGAGCTGTGAGGAGAGGACCTTGCAACGGCGAGCCCAGCGTACTTCTTCTTTGTCTTCGTCGCACAACGCACTGGTGCATGTCGATGGCTGAAGTGCTGACTATCACAGTACAATATATATATATATATATATATATATATATATATATATATATATATATATATATATATATATATATATATATATCTAACGAGGTGTATAAATACAAAGAGAAATCGTACACTTCCATACCCGATAGTAATTCACCGGCGCTTCCCCGACCTTTTCTCGACCTCCTGCCGACTATGATGAAACCCAACCGATATCTTTCATGAACTGCTGACCTGTTCAACTTACCCACATTCTCCCTCCCCAGATGTGGCCCTCACTACTAAGAATAGCTCACGTCGAGCTCGTCACTACAAGGTCAGCGACTGACGACCACCAGTGGCACTAACAGGCTGGCCCTCCAGGGGCTGGCACACCACTTTTAAGGGGGGAACTGTTACGCGGGCTCCACCCATAGGCTGTGAGAGGGGGGGGGTGGGGCGGCTGAGCCTCACCAACATTTTTAATGGCTAATAATGTTTACACCACATGATGGAACAAAAGAGAATCCTGAGGTACGAGCCACGAGCCAAGAGAGTCATGAGGCAAAAAACAAATGTTAGAAGAAGAGAAAGAAGAGACACGAGCTCTGTGCCGCTCTCCCGTGATTATTTTTTTCTTGTTTGGGACAAAGTCTCTTTGTCTCTTTAAAAAAATGATTTCAAACTGTGCATGCATGCATGCGAGCACCTCTTAAATAATTTGCATGTATACATTGCGAACATGCTTGAATAGCTGTGTTCAAATTTTGATTTAGAAGTATTGTAATCACCATTCGGTTCTTTTTTTGTTTGTCATTGATTCTCGGTTTCTTCTGCAGTGGAAACTTTACTATCGTGAAGAAGGGGAGCATTCAGCCAACCGGTAACTTATAGCATATGGTAGCAACCGTGCAGGAAACCTTTGTCTCGGGTAGATACCTCAAACGATTAGCGGAGCCCATGAGGTGTATAAAAATCGGACTCCTTAATGCTATTCCACAATATGGCGAAACTAACAAGTATGAAGCTAGTCGTTTTTTTTTTATAAGGAAAAGATAAGGCGCCGCATGCAGTTACACAAAAAAAGGACGAGCAGACCACGACCAGGAGTCAACGTCCAAACATTTTTTTTTCAGCAAACACGCACAAATATTTATGCACTCCAGCCATTCCAATCATTGCCCCTGGCACTTATCACACCGAATTATCTATCGTGCCTGCGTAGAACATCGCACTATGTTGCAATTATCGATGCATCAGTTAAGGACAGGCCTCTCTTTTTCTTTGTGTTAAAAGCTTATAATTCATTATTCGCTCGTTTGGTCTTGCTTCCAGTAACCTTGATGTATCCTTGGTAGAACGAACTTCCGGCATGCTTATCCATCCATCCGTGCTTTGTTTTAACTTGAAGCGTTTAACGGACATCGTCATGAGCCGCTGGAGAAAAAGGCAAATGTTTAGACGCAGCCTCTTTATGTCGCAGTGGTAAATGTGGTCGCTTAGCTACTAGCCACCTAGCCAGCATAAATACGACCATAAACCAGATAGTTCTCCCATAATATATTTATCGCTTCCTCTTTCTCGCAAATCTTATATTTTAGGTTTACTAATTTATTGCTCTAATTCAGCACACTCATTTCACTTCGGAACTGATTACACCGCAGCTGCTCGTAGATTCTAAAGCATGAAATGTCGGTTTCAAAGATGTTCTTGTGCACTTAACTATCTTAGAATGCATAATACCTCACTCTTTTCATCTCCTTTTCTTGCTCACAGTAGTAGTAATTATCTTCTGAGAGTGCCGATACGCCGGAACTACTCCATGGCACCCTGTGGCACCCTGTGCAATAAACCATCGTCACCACGCTTTCTTCATTCTTCGACACGCCGCGTCAGTTTACGACAGACAAGAAAAGCATGTATTAAAAGCTGATAATGTTTTTTTTTTGAGATCACGCTTAATTAGGCAGTGGACAAAGCTGGTGCTTCGCAACAGCACAGGGTATACTTGCATGTACTGCAGCCAATCATTCTTCGACACGCCACGTCAGTTTACGACAGACAAGAAAAGCATGTATTAAAAGCTGATAATTTGTTTTGAGATCACGCTTAATTAGGCAGTGGACAAAGCTGGTGCTTCGCAACAACACAGGGTATACTTGCATGTACTGCAGCCAATCCTTATCGAGAACCATTACCGCTGGCCACACTCCTTATAACTTTACAACAAGTTGCGTGTACACAATTTCTGTGCGTCATTATTATGTGAGTGAGCCCTTCTACACATACTATATGATATCAGTGTACGTTACAGAATCCGAGGTGGGTAAAATTTCCGGAACCTTCGGCTGCGGCATCCCTCGTTGCACACGTGTCTCTGGGACGTTAAAACATCAATAAACCATGAGCCGTAAACTTCCATACTCTTCCGCAAATGATCGCTTCCTATCTTATTACGACGGAAGAATTGGCGATCCGTTTTTCCGAGTCTTGTGTGGTCCTCCTGCACCTCTTCTTTCCATCGTGTGCACTCACTTCTTCTTGGTTAATATCGTCGTCGTTTTTCTGGACAGCGGAGCCATTCGTTTCTCCTGACCTATTTTCTTTAGCAGTAACTCAAACGTTTCACTAGCGATTCATCGATATGGTGGTCGTTCATGTGGGGTCAGAGGACAACTATAGGAGCGGAAGAACATGTGGTAACCTAATTACAGTTCCTGTTGTTTTTCTTTGCGTGGCGTCGCTTTTTCACTCCCACGTAAAGACGCAGCGTGATATATAGTTTCAACAGGAACCAATCTGTGGCATTTAACTTTGAGTAGAAGATCCTTTAAAGAGTATGATTATTTACAAGAACGTTACAGGAACGTACAACGGTTTCAGCTCACACTTTTCAGGATGCTTTTCCACCAAAGCTATAACCGAAGCTTTTTTTAAAATGGCAATAGATGTCTCGAAGTAGGTGAGAGACGTTTGTGGGTTATTTCAGATTTAGTAAGGAATACCATTACAAACTGCCTGTTTGTAAATAACTGGCTTATGCCCTTTACAGGACCCACTGCTCAGCACGACATTACAGCAGAATCCGCTTCCTCTTCACTTTTTTTTTGCTTTTATTGCTGTGTATATTTCTTACTTATTCAACACGAAACTGTAGTGCATTCTTTGATGTGCATCAGCGTGAATCCTGCACTATTCGGCGACCAGTGCTGTTGCTTGGTGGGGTAATATTTAGCGTTGCAGGATGTACAGTAAATACATGTCCAGTTTTCCCTAATGAATATCAGTACACTGCTTTCTGCTGAACATGCTTGCTTGCTGTTCAAACCACAGGATAAGAGTCCAACTATGCTGAAGGCTTGCAATATATAGCTGCAGGTAGGAAGAGAAAATTCAATGACGTGTTATATCGGTACCGTTAGAGACATGCAGGTGTGTTAAAGACGGTTTCATTACTCTTTAGTGGTTTCTCTAGCTCGCAGTGTTGCACGTTATATTCTAACATTTGTTAGCAAAATTTTATCTTCTTGACAATGCACCTTCAAGAAACTTTCTTGTTTTTGTGGAAGCTCTTTATTTTCACATCATCTGGGCATCGTGAGTTCATCTAAGAACTTCGATAATTTATCCTATTCTACTTGGCAACAAACAAAGCTAACTGTTTTTATAATAGGGTTAAAAGTAACACAGATAGATCAGTTTTCTTTTTCAGACAGGTTCCGCTCTTTCAGATCAAAATAATTTCCGCATTTCCAACTCTGGTAGTACTTAATTGTGCCTATATTCTACACAACCTCTCTTTTCAATGGGAGTTGATCTCGCGGAATAAGTGAAGTGGATTACCATGCAGGCTTCCGTGCTCTAAAGAGCACACGTTTCACTTTTTTTATGTGGTGCTACGACCCCCCACCCTCGTTTCCTCTTTTTTGTCAAAAATATATTTTGCACAAGTCACTCATTATACACATCAAACATCAACTGCAAGTTATCCGTGTTATTAGGAGCCTTCGGAACTAACTTTAAAGTCAGACAGATGGCTCACAGACGACGAGACTATGATTTTCGTCCAAGTGGAGGAGAAAGAACGTCATATGGGGGACTGATGGGGAGAGTTAGTAATAATATTTGGCATAGCGCAGTCGTGAATACAGACAGAAGAGTGACCACATCAATCATCAATAACCATGCGGAAATAGCCTGGAAGGGCCGATGCGCCCGCACGTGGCCCGCTCCTAGCTTTAGTCACATTCTCCTCGGGCAAACTAGATGGATCATACGAGTGCATTTGTCTCCATGCCATTTAAATTGAAATCTCAAGGAATGTCTTGTAATTGTTTTGTTCCATATATATGCCAGTGCCCATCTATATTTTCACAAAGCAATTTCACTCCCGTTAACGACAAAATTACAGCGGGTTTCTGCTTTTGTAATCTTCTTGCTTGTCTCTAGCCTTATGTGTATCTTTTATAAAACCTGTAGCCCCTTCTACCACTTCCTCTGGAGGGCTCTCCGCTGATATCACCGATTTCTTTCTAATGGTCAGCTTCAATCATCGCTCTTTCATCTTTCTCTGATTGTCATAACTTGCTGCACAATTACGTTCATACTCATTTAGCTGTAAAAACGCAAAAACTGGACTAATCAAATAAAATGACTATTCAAGTTTTATTTATTTCGGCCTCCGTACGGTTCCGAGCGGAGTCAAACCCTTATCACCACCTAGATTTACCACTCGATGCGGCTGATCCGCAAACCGAAAAAACCAGAAGACGTAAATCTTTTTATATCTTTGTAGCAGAGTGTAACAAGTCTAATATTTGAAATGAACATATGCTGAAAATGCCGCGCACAGTACATCTCCAGTTCAAAGTTTGAAGCGCAGCTGGTAAATTTATGTGAGTTTATCTCAATCTCACTTCACAAGAAGCAGGAAAGCTGCTTTAGGCACTAACCATGCGACAAGCAACCCGATTCACAGCTGCCATTACCTCGCAGTATTCTGATATATAGAAATTCACTCCTGGTAGAGAGTGATAACTTCCTCTTAGAATCTGGGGAAACAAAATTCGTAGAGCTAGGCTTAGCGGCTCAGGGAACCAATCAATTGTGTACGACCTCTTTCAAGCATGCAGACGTCGAAGCAACTATGTCACTTAGTCTATACAAAGAGTATTAAGAAGCGGTTTCTAGCGGAAAAGTAGTGCGTTATAATGAAAAGAAAAACTCTGGTTAGCGTAATTCCGTCTCCTCAACGGTAGGGTCCCGCTACTTCTTTCTCATCACTGGTTGCCTCTCAGCGGGTTAAACGGCGACTCAGCGGGTTAAACGGCGATTGTTACCGAGAGGTGTGTCTGAACGCAACCTAAAGGTAATATGCACTTAGTGAAGGGAGGAAATTATCACACTGAGGCAACGAGTACGCAGGCTTCAAATGCGCTCTTATTCATTTTCACAATATTTCCGCTATCTGTCGCCAGGTGATGCTGCTCAGAGGACCCTACCGTTGAGAGAACGTAATCACGCCTCTGGTTATGCTTAAGCGAAAACGAAAATTGTTTTGGCGTCTACCCGAGTACACGCATTAGAATATGCAGGACTTGTAGATTAAGCTCATCAAATCATTTTGCTCTGCCAATTAAGTTATGCCGTAATTGACGAACAAATTCGGAACAGTTTTTATGCTTCTCCACAATGCATTGAAGCAGTGTGAAAACTAGATCATGATGTCATTATTAGTGGCGTTTCAAATTTCAAATGCTTTCCCCCAATTCTTTCTGTGAGTCGCCCTATGCCGCCAAAAATTCGCAACCTTTACCTCTGTTCGCGATGGTCTTCTTTAGTGCGAACGTTCATGCATTGCAAAGCATGATCTTCACAGATGTAATCTTCATCAATGTCCCTACTCGCCATCGTGCATTGTGGAGAAGACTCAATGCCGAAATTGTTTTATTAAGCGTCAATTTAAATTAAATCATCCTGTATTTAAATGCCAGCGGAAAAGGGGTTGGCACGATTTAACATTTCTTAACACTTCGTCTCTTTTATTTTTGCTGAAACCTAAAACAGCTTCAGTTATCATTTCAGCCGGCATGACAATGCTTCTTTGAAATTGTTTTTATCTAGTACCTGCGTCTCTTATTAGGAGGTTGTAAACAGTGTGCGGAACGATCTTTTGTCGTCCCCCTCAAAGTCAGCTTTTCTTCGCGGTGGTTACTTTTCCTATCACGAGATGGGGCCAGCGTCGGTAGTCAGCATTTACTACCGAGAGATGGCTCGAGTGTCGAGGCAGGCAGCATGAGCACCACTGACGGCTGCGTCACTGCGCAAGTGGTGGGGGAAAAGGGATGGGGGCAAGACAGTTCTCGGTGTAGCAAACTTGACGTGCGGTGGACGCATCGTCGCGGGCTCCGTATAGCCGGCGAGGCTTCGTGGGACTTATTACGCCTGTTCGTTCCATCCGGCCACAGAGATATCCCATGCCCTAGCTTGGGAGACATTTGGCCGCAACCTTACTGGCAAGTCGGACGACCTAGATTCATTAGCGTCTTTTATTGCTAGTTGGCATTGTTGCTATTGCAGCAATAAATGCCTGTTTGCTGTCAGCACGTTTTGTTTCTATGTTCCCATGAGAAAGACCCGCCGTGGTCGGCGTGCGCTCGGTAGCGTGCGCGATCACGGGGTGGTTGGTTGGTTGGTTGGTTCATGGGAAGGGAAAGGCGCAGTATCTGTCACACTTGCTCTGTGGACACCTGAACCGCGCCGTAAGGGAAGGGATAAAGGTGGGAGTGAAAGTGGATAGAGAGAAAGGGGGGGTGGGATCGGCGTTTTGGATAGTCAGCCACAAATAAGCTGGGAAAATGTGCTTATCCTCCAATTAAAACTCCAGGGAGAGAACGCAGGAAATAGACACCGCAAAATACAAAAGTTAAGGTAAAGGAAAAAAAAAAACTTTCAGAGAAATTGAGAATCTGTAACTACCGGTATAATGTGAACGAACAGCAACACAGGCAGTCGAAGCCTTTCATGTCTGAAATATGAGAGCAGTTTTAACGGTGACGAAATTGATGAATGTAGCATTCACAATGTCATGCGGTACCGAATTCTATGTTTAAATATCTAGCGAAAAAAAAAATATGTAAGTGTATTGTGCTTTGCAGCAATGGGCCTAAAGCGCTACGCGGGATCTATTCTGGTAGAAATCTGGAAAGATGATTTCAGGAATTCATCTTTCTCTATGTTTATAAGGTTGTGGTAAAGAAACAGGAATTTCATGTCTGACTTTCGCTGCCGATTTTCCAGGTCAGTATGAGTGCTTGGCTTCTAAGAGCAGTTGCACTGTCATGTTGTCAATAACGAGACTATATGAATCAACCGCCATAAGCTGGCGCTCTACATAAAAAAAGATAGCCTCATGTGAGTCCCACATGGAACACAAAATCTGTCACTGGCCTATACTGTGAGTAGGCGTGGCTTTATTTCCTTAAATGCATACAAAAAGAGCTAAAGGATAGTATGTCTTATTTTCCCTCCTTTTACAATATGACGTATACGGCAATGCCTTTTGTTTCAATTATCGTTAACCATGAAAGCCATTTGGTAGTTTCTCCTTTGGTTAAAATCCGACACTGTTATTTCATTTAATTCAAGCCCCATATCATCTATAACCATTTTCCAGCCTTGCAAAGCCTCATTCTGCTGGAATTTAGGGCAAAAGATAGCGAAGCACTCATCGCAAATTTTGTCACGTGCTGCGATGTGGCAACTCTCATGCTAAAGCGACGACAATATCACCCTCATTTTCTCCTTCAGGTTGCTTCCTCGTGCTTCTTTTGTCTTTCTACCATGCTCTAATTTAGAGTTGTGCTCTAAAGATAGTATAGCACTCGCGCTCGAGCATTTTTATAAATGGTTCGTGACTACGACACCTTAGCGGGCGCTGATAAATGGCCGAGCGCAGCGCAGTGCAGCGGCCAGTCGAGGCGCGACGCCAGAGACGGATGGGGCCTCGGCGCGTCCGCTTCAGTTTCCCCGCGATGCTATATTCATAGTGGCGCTTTACTGCTCACCACTACGAAGCAGCATCACGCTTACAAGTACTTTTTCCTTGTCTCGCTCCAAGTGTACTACTCGCCCCCGCTAGAACCATGCATCGCTGGGTAGGCACCGCAGCTGTTGGGAACCGATCAGATAATCTTATTAGAAAACACCTTTAAGGGCATAAACTAGCTTTTCTGGACTGGTTGCTGCGGAAGCGCCGTGGTCAATTACGGACACACATACTGAGCAACCATGGGCAACCCTTTCATAACCCTGTTCTTTAATTATTCAATGAAAAGAACCTCTACCTCTAGATTCCGTAGCGGTATAGGAGGTCCTCTACCCTTCGCGGTTGGCTATAATAATTTACAGATCCCGAAGTGCTGCACCGTACTGAGCTGCGCTGTTATGTCATCGTACTCTTTGTTCCTTGTGATATTTGGTCGCTGTGCTGTTTTGTCCTTGCGCTGTTTTGTTCTGCTATTTTTTTCGTTGTGCTCTTTTATCTCGTGCTGCTCTTTCCGTGTGCTTGTTTGTCACCACAATGTCTTATACCCGCGCTGTTTTTTCTGTGCTGTTCTGACGCATGCTATTTTAGTATGCTATTCTATATTTTCCGCTTCAACTACTACTGCTGTGCTACTTTAGCCTGCAGACAACTGTCTCCGTCTTATTATTCGCTAGATTAAGGTGTTTAGAAACTTTGCTAGAAACATTTTTACAATGAGACCGCAAATAATGCAATATTTTTCTCCCATAAAAGAGCACGTGATATTGAAAACAGAAAGTGAAGCTTCAAATTAATTGTTAACAGCTTTCAATATTAATACACAGTATAAACTTAAAGACGACCTCATGCCCTTGCGTGCTGTAAGCTAACGTAAAATATTTGAAATTGAGATTCCTTGAAAGAAGACAAGCTTTCATAAAAGCCTCATTCATCGAATATTTTACGGGGGCAAAATGACCTTGAAACGCTACTTCCTTTTTACTCAACTCCTTGAATAGCTGAGCCTTCGTTTCTATATCTGTATTATCCGCACAAATATGTTTTTTTTTCCTAGCGCGTAAGCCGACTGGAGCATCTGATCATCTTTCCCACATCTTCGGCTAATGGATGAGCGCAACGGCGCGTATGTAACAAACCTTTACCGGGGAAGAAACGAGAAGAGGTAATTAAAGGTGGATGACCTCTTCCTGTCGAATCTGAATAAAAAGATGCTCATATCCTACTAAGATGCTTCCTCCTCAACGGGAATGTCGGAGTGTCCCCTTTTAGATCAGTATCCTCCTCGATCAGGCTCGGATAACTATGGTTTTTCCTCATGTCACAGCAAGCTCTCCTATAGTGTACTCTTCTCAAATGAAATCGCTTTCTTTTATTTCTCATACGTGAACTCCGCGACAATATAAATTTTATTCTTCCTTTCTCTTTTATAATAGTCATCCCTATCCGATTATTTTATTCTCAATATCTTAAAAAGAATGAGGCCGATTGTAAACCAACTTTTGTCTTCATTTGCTGTGAAGTGTGATGTTAGGAAGATAATGAGAGACCGGAAATTGTGGCGTGACATGGTCCATAGGGTCACGAAAAGTCGGACACGACTGAACGACTGAACTGAACAGGCAGCTTGAAGCTGTGCAGAAAGTGGCGGTTTGCGTTCACATGGCGCAGAATGTCGTGACGCTTGTCCGTATCAGATCAGTTCAGTTCAGTCGTTCAGTCGTGTCCGACTCTTCGTGACCCTATGGACCATGTCACGCCACGCTTTCCGGTCTGTCACTATCTTCCTAACATCACATAACTTCATCTGCAGTGCCTCGAGGATGCCATCTAACCATCGCGTTCGCTGCCTACCCCTTTTCCGGCGACCCTCAACCTTTCCCAAGATCAAATCTTTCTCCAGCGACTCCTCTCTTCTCATCAGATGATCAAAGTAGCTGAGCTTTAACTTTAGAATTTGACCCTCCAATGAGCAGTCAGGGTTTATGATCGACAATATCGTCTGATTTGATCTTCTGGCAGTCCAAGGAACTCTCAAGAGTCTTCGCCAGCACCACAATTCAAACGCGTCAATTCTTGCGCGGTCAGCCTTTTTCACAGTCCAACTCTCGCATCCATACATCACAACTGGAAAGACCATATCACGAGTTATACGGATCTTGGTTGGCAGACTAATGTCTCTGCTCTTTACTAGGCGGTCAAGGCTAAACATTGCTCTCTTGCCCAAAAGCAGGCGCCTCCTAATTTCATGGCTGCAGTCTCCGTCCGAGGTAATCTTGGAGCCCAAGAAGAGAAAATCTGTCACAGCTTCCACTTCTTGTCCTTTGATGCTCAAGGACTTGATAGGGCAAGACGCCATGATCTTCGTCTTTTTAATGTTCAGTTTAAGCCCAAACGTCTCACTCTCTTCTTGTACGTGCATCAGAAGTCTCTTGAGTTCCACTTCACTTTCTGCCATTAAAATGGTATCATCCGCATATCTAAGGTTGTTGATACGTTTTCCAGCAATGTTCACTCCAGCTGAAGACTCGTCCAGACCGGCCTTCCTCATGATGCACTCTGCATATAGGGTAAATAAGCAGGGCGACAGTATGCAGCCTTGCGTCACTCCTTTCGCAATCGGAAACCAATCAATAAGACCATGCCCAGTTCTGACTGTGGCCTCTTGTCCTGCATACAGGTTCCTGAGGAGACAGATGAGGTGAATTGGAACTTCCATCTCTTGGAGAGCTTGCCACAATTTGCTGTGATCTACGCAGTCAAATGCTTTCGCATAATCAATAAAGCAGAAGTAGATGGGTTTCTGGAACTGTCTTGCTGTTTCCATGATCCAGCGAAGGTTGGCAATTTGGTCTCTAGTTCCTCTGCCCTTGCGAAACCCAGCTTGCTCGTCCGGAAGCTCCCGATCCACCTACTGCTGCAGCCTACCTTGGAGGATTTTCAACATCACCTTGCTAGCATGCGAAATAAGCGCGATCGTGCGGTAGATGGAACATTCTTTGGCACTGCTTTTCTTTGGAATGGGGATGTAAACTGACCTCCTCCAATCCTGTGGCCACTGCAGGGTTGTCCAAATCTTCTGACATAATGTATGCAGAATGTTAACAGCGTCATGGTTGAGGTTTTGAAGCAACTCAGCTGGAATGCCATCAATTCCGCTAGCATTGTTCTTAGCAAGGCTGGCTAAGGCCCATTCAACTTCACTCTTCAGGATGCCCGGCTCGAGATCAGTAATCACAACCGTCTTATGTTGGGTTTGCACATTCGTGTCCTTCTTGTACAGTTCTTCTGTGTATTCCTGCCACCTCTTCTTTATTTTTGAGGCTTCAGTGAGGTTCTTGCCTCGTGTGTCCTTTATCACGCCCAGCTTAGCACAGAATCTTCCTTTGATATCTTTGATTGTCTTATACAGAGCTCTTGTGTTCCTTAATTGGCTGTTGTCCTCAACTGCTTGGCACTGTATGTTCAGGAAGACATTCTTATCTCTCCTTGCTATTTTCAGATAATCCGCATTGAGAACCTTGTATCTTTCTCTTTCCCCCATAACTTTTGCCATCATCCTTTCCTCAGCTATTTGCAAAGCCTCTTCAGATAACCAGTTTGCTTTCTTGCATTTCTTTTGCTTTGAAACTACCTTAGTAGCAACTTCTTGTATTATATCACGAACATCAGTCCACATCTCTTCGGGCTCTCTGTCGTCTAGGTCTAATTCTTGAAATCGATTCCTCACTTCCAAAGCATATTCTAATGGAATTTTATCCAGATTATACCTGAAAGTCCTTCTAGTTTTCTGCGTTTTCCTGAATCGAAGCTTATTTTTGGCAACAAGAAGCTGATGATCGGTGCCACAATCGGCCCCAGGCCTTGTTTTTACTGCTTGTATAGCGCTTCTCCATCTCTGCCGGCAAAGAATATAATCGATCTGATTCCTGTACAGACCGTCCGGTGAAGTCCATGTGTACATGCGCCTCTTGTGCTGTTGAAAATGAGTATTCGCTATGGTCAGGTTGTTTTCTTGACAAAACTCTTCTAGCCTCTGCCCAGCTTCATTTGTCTCGCCAAGACTGAACTTGCCTATAATTCCGGATATTTCTTCACTCCCGACCTTAGCATTCCAGTCTCCTATGACAAAAACGACGTCTGATGATGGGGTGCGGTCTAAAAGGCATTTTAGGTCCGCATAAAATCTCTCAACGTCAGCTTCTTCAGCAGTAGTGGTCGGTGCATAGACTTGGATAACTGTTATGTTGAAAGGGTGACCTTGGATTTGAAGTGAAATCATTCGGTCGTTTTTGGGGTTGTACCCTACCAATGCTTTGCCCATTCTTCTGTTTACTATGAGAGCGACCCCATTCCTTCTCTTGGATTCGTGCCCACAATAAAAGACGTAATGGTCGCCAGAGTTAAATTCTCCCATTCCGGTCCACTTGAGCTCGCTGATACCCAAGATATCAATGTTCAATCTGTCCATTTCTCGCTTGACGACATCCAGTTTACCTTGCGTCATAGATCTTACATTCCATGTTGCTATGTGATATATCTACTTGCAACATCGGACTTTCCGGTCGTTTCCCGACATATCCACAACTGAGCGTCCTTTTGGCTTTAGCCCAGCCGCTTCATTCGTCCTGGAGCTACTAGGAATCGCCCTTTGTTCATCCACAGTAACATATGGGACGCCTTCCAACCTGGAGGGCTCATCTTCAGGCGCCATATCTTTAATGGTATTGTGACTGGCCATAGGGTTTTCTTGGCAGGAAATACTGGAATGGGCTGCCATTACCTTCTCCAGTGAATCACATTTTATCAGAACTCTCTGCCGTGACCTGTCTATCTTGGATAGCCCTACACAGCAGAACTCACGACTTCATCGAGTTTCGCAAGCCCCTCCGCCAGGACAAGGCAGTGATCCATGAAGGAGTCAGTCCATGTCAAATTTATCAGGGCGGAAAATTTTAAAATAGGTGGACAGCGAGAATAGCCTGGTTTCTTCCTTTTTCATTTCTTCTCCTGGTGACAAGATATAACAACTAACTTGCCGTCAGAAAACGCGCCTTCAGCTCTGGAAGGAAACTTGTTCGATGGCAGAAAGTTTAATCAAACACTTAAAAGCAGAAATCACGTACTGTCGCTAAGGTGAGACTTATTCTGTTTATTGCCTACAAGTGGGTGTTTTACCTGATAAAATCCAGTATCAGCGAATTCATCACCACTTTTTGCTTACAATGGCTGTTCTGGGCCACCTTGTGCGACCACATGCATTCTACGCTGCCCCTAATCGTGAAGCAGCGTGTCTGCGTAAATGTTAACGAGCAGCTGTTCAAGCAGGTCAGACAACCTTAGATATATCACATTGTTTCATCAGATGGACGTTCTATAAGATCACTGGAACGCGTAAAGTGTGCGTATAATCAAGGTTTTTCATTGCAACATTGAAAAACTGCAGTTGAACTTTATTTCGCTGGCTGCGTAATTTTATTAAGGTAACTCTTTCTTTTAGTACTCCAAGCCGCAGCTATTTGACAGGTTGCGAAAACATTCTGCCATAAAGCGAGGTGTGGCTGCTTGACTTAATACCAATGGTACAGCGCCTCTAATAATATTCAGCTCTTTCACTGTGTAGAACTTGTATAATAATTTTAAAGATAATTATTGCATTTCAAAATAACTATGCTTGAATACTAAACAAAAGCTGGGCAGTGGGTCTGGAAACCCCCGGCATGTGGTTATTTTTTTCTTCTACTTTTTTTATCGTCAATTATCTCTTCGATTGCGCTATTATTTCACAATGATAAAAAGGACTTCGTTAGTGTCTGGGGTCAAATGTCCGAAAGCGACTAACGCTAAGAGCAACTATCGTAGTGGAGGACTCCGAAATTTTTGAAATTCTGGGGTTTTTAACGTGCACTGTCATCGTACAGCACTCAGGCGCCTTGATTTTCGCCACTATTGAAAAGCGGCCGCCGCGGTCGTGATTCGAACCCGCATCCTTAGGCAGAACAGTCAAGCGCCCCAACCAATGCGCCGGTACGGCGGAAACGATAAAAGCATCCTCTATATCCTTTTCTTTGTGCGAATAGCTGTTGACTGCCTTCTTATGTATGTTTGAATATGTCTGAAATAAATGACTCTGCCTATGGGCAGCTAGTATTTGTACGCACTAATAAAACGCTAGCTCATATGTACTAATGTTTAAAAGATAAACACATGTATCTACTTGTCGACCACGCCACTCATTTATTTTATGAAAATGTTATATTAACCTCGATGTCACATTTAATTTCTGAACATAATTTACTCTTATAAAATATCTGGACAGAAATAAATCCAGCATATTTTTTATTAGAGCTCTCGTGTTTGTGGAATTAAGAATTAGAAAAACGCTTGTGACAGTCTGCTTCTACCACTTTCGAATGGTAAGTGTGGGCAGATTTCCATGCTTCACAATACATGGAAGTATGGACATTCGAAAATTGTGAAAATGCTTGTTCTTCGGTTACCACATGTTAACGGGTGGTATGTCCCTTATGATGTATTTTGCAGATCATATCTTGGGGAAGTATGCATATTTGATAACTGAATATATGTTTGTCTTATGGCCCCGCGCGCACTGCACTATGGTTGCTCATGCCTTCCATTGACCTCGTTCTTTTTTAATAACTCATCGTTTTATGCACGACATAGTTTCAGTGAGCATTCATGATAAAATTGAGCAGAAAATCGTCGCCAACCAACGACCTACAAAAACGAATTTAACGTGTACATTTTAAAAGCGAAAAAAAAAATAATAACTCTCAATTCAAGCTAGATTCCAAATAACGCCGCAGGTTTTCAAAACCTTTCGGCGATAGCTGCCTTTATCCACGCTGCCTTCATTAAATATTTTTCCGCATTTCGTATTTGAAAAAAACAACAACAAAAAAAACAAGCTCACTGGCCTTGCTTATGCTTCACTTGGAAGGCGGCATTCTGCGATTACGGCATATATTTTTACGTCAAAGAAATGCAATCAGCAGCATAAATATCAAACTTTTGGAAGACTTAGACAAGCGTTGAACGAAGCAAATCAGTCAGCAGTTTGATACGGAAGAATGTTGCAAGTAGTACGCTGGTATCTTCATGACATTATTTACTACACTGATTCATCAAACTACTCCCGAGGCCGTTTGCGCAGAAAATATGGAGTATTTAAGTCAAATATTGAAATTTATACAGAAATAAAAAGATCCAGAAATAAAAATGGCACCGCTTGTTGGGAGCTTAGTCGTTAATGAAGATGCAACGTTGCCTGAAGCACAGAATTATATGAGATGGTAGAGAAAGCAACCTTTTTGCAGCACATTGAATCACGAAGTCAGAAATGATGATCGTAATGCTTTCATGTCATTTACAATTTGTGTGAATGAGCATGTTGAAAACTCGAGGACAGCTTCAACGTTGGTCCAATTGAACGAGACTGCGCGAGCAGGGTCAAACGCTTTCGGCTCTCGTCCCGACAGCCGGCATCGGTGTCATGCTGTGCTTTAAGCACATCACAGTTGTGGCGACAAAGTGCATGCTAAAGAAGCGCAAGTGGGCACCCACGAGCAAGCCACCACACATGTAACCATTAGCATGGTCACTCCCATGCTCATCCTACTTTCGTGGATGAGAAAACGAATTTTTGTTTTGATGCCGCTGTTGCTAACTTTAATTTTCTTTGCCACACTGTCATACTTCTGTGGCCATTGACATGATCAACCTAGTTTCCCCACTTCTTTTTGGGTGCATTTTGTGCCGGTAGATGAGTTTCAAGTTGACATGAAAAGTGTTTCAACAGACGGTGGAGGCAGCACGAGGAGAAGAAAAGGAACGAGAAAAATTATTGAACAATGGTGTTTTTGTCAGGCGCAGGGAGAGGCACTCTAGCGTGTGCGTTACGGCTGCATGTCGTTCCCGAAACGACGTTTTCAATTTCTTGATATAAAGGCCAGATCAGAAAAAGTCAAACTATTTCTTCGCGTGTTGTTCCTCCATTCTGCCCTGAATGCTGGCGAAGGAAGCTTTCTTGTTGAAGCAAAAAGCACTCGCGTGTGTGCCTATTAATGCTGGCGAGAGAAGCGTCCTTGTTGAAGCAAAAAGCGCTCGCGTGTGCTTCTATTCGGTCTTTGTTTGCGTGACTACGCACATTCATGCAGCCGTACTGGAGAAACTCCGCCATTCCCAGAGACCGGTTTGAGTACAGTGGGAGCAAGGCGATCTCATGGAAGCACGGCGCTTAGTACACATAGGATGAGGCAACCCTTTATCTAAACGACGCTGCTGTGAATTCCTGCGCACTTTAAGCTTTGCCTGCCGCTTTGATACCAGCCCTCATTTTTCTGTGAGGCTTATCTTGCCGAAAATGGCAGTAGTTCCGCAAAGAGTTATGTTTCTTTGCTTTTATATTTATATGATATATTTTCTTCATTTCTCGACAGCGGTCCAAGAAAGTGTAGCCACTATGGATCACCGAGAAGTGTTCCTTCGGATATGATAGGGACATCACTCCAGCGCAGCCCTCTCGACCTCGAATGGAAATGATACTTCGCTTCAAACTCTCTTTCTGTTTCATATTTCATCAAGCGCACAATGTGCTGAAATCCTGCAATGAGTCTGGACATGTAACTCGATGTGCGCGGAAAAAAGGTGGAAGTGTGACGTGGGAAGCGGTGGAGGAGGGTTTTTTGGTGGCGGCAGGCGTTATGAATGGGATATCACGGCCGTGCCTCTGGAAAGTGGGGTTGGCAGGTAACAAAGATTGCAGTCATCGAGATGGTATAGATTGCTACCTTATTGCTAGCTACCGAGTAGGCAGCTGTCATATGGCAAGGTGACATAGATATCGAACCAGGGACCTTTGCACATCAAGTCAGACATGCTACTACTATGCCATGCAGACAAGTTCGTGAGGATTTAATTCTATTGCACGTGGAGTCTCGCACAGTTTAGCTGACAACTATATGTGTGAGCAAAAACTAAGAAACCAAGGAAGAATTAAGTAATTTGCAGGCTAAGCGTGGAGCAAAGTGGACATACGCTTTCGAAGATCTACAAGGCAATTCGGCGATGTGAGCCATATACTCTTAGTGTCTGTGTACGTGTGTATGTGCGTGTGTGCGTGTGTGTGCGCGCTCATGTGTGTGTGTGTGTGTGTGTGTGTGCGTGCGTGTGCGCGCTCATGTGTGTGCGTGTGTGCGTGCGTGCGTGTGTGCGTGTGCGTGTGCGTGTGCGCGTGCGCGTGCGCGTGCGTGTGCGCGTGCGCGTGCGTGTGCGTGTGTGTGTGTGTGTGTGTGTGTGTGTGTGTGTGTGTGTGTGTGTGTGTGTGTGTGTGTGTGTGTGTGTGTGTGTGTGTGTGTGTGTGTGTGTGTGTGTGTGTGTGTGTGTGTGCGTGTGCGTGTGTGTGTGTGTGGTATGGAAGTCGTACAGATGGTGGTGCAGCGATTCGTGAAGTGTAGATTGGTCGATGATTTGTAGTAACCATTGATAGCTTAAAAAAAGAGACAGGTAAAGAGAAAGAGGAAAATAAAAAATTAATGTCTTCTGCCCAGGCTGCGCAAGACTGTCCCCAAATTGCCCATGCATTCACGGCTAACACTCAGTACCGCCATAAATATAACTATGACAACGAACAATCGACAGTGGACTGCTCGTCTGGCGCTCTTGTGTGGCTGTGGATACCTCCCAATGCTCCTGGACAGTCTTCGAAATTTCTTGCTAAATACCATGGCCCATACCGTATCATGCCGCGCACCTCTCCGATTAATTATGTGGTGGAACTTCTTACGCTGTCTCATGATCTACTCCGGCGCGGATGCGAGATTGTTCTCGTCCAGCGACTCAAACCCTATCACGACCCTGCCGTCTTGCTCACGCTGTAAGTCGCCAGGATGTCTCCTCTTCGTCCTGCGGGTAATTGTGAAGAGGAAGAAGTGCACGAGGGACATTCCAGTCAGTGGCATTGTTATTGCTGCACGTGTTCGATCGCTGTGTTCACCGCTGATCTTCCCAATACCCTCAAATAAACCCCCATCTTACAGGGGGAAGATCATGAAGGGAAGGTAAGGCGAATTCCAAGGTATGATGACGCGATTGCGTAAAGAGGTTGTTTATCGAAAATCAATCGCCGTCGCTCTGCGGCGGTCGAAGAAATCTCTGTAGTTGCAAATAAAAAAATAAAGCAATTGAACAAAAGTCAGTACTCGGCATTAGGGATCGAGCACAGGCTCTCTGCATGCAAGGTGGACACGGATATCATTAGCCACGTAGGGTCTTTTTTGTTCTTTATTATCTGCCA
This sequence comes from Amblyomma maculatum, assembly GCF_055883805.1. Classification (NCBI taxonomy): domain Eukaryota; kingdom Metazoa; phylum Arthropoda; class Arachnida; order Ixodida; family Ixodidae; genus Amblyomma; species Amblyomma maculatum. The sequence continues at coordinate 80,944,059 of NC_139347.1, forward strand.
GAGCAGCACAGAACAAGGAAACAGAATACATTTTCGTTTTATAACTTAAAGAACAATGGTAATGAAATATAAAAGCGATGTTCACGAAACCTGATGTATTATACTAAAAATGTTTGAGGGAAGACAGTTGTACAAACGTTGGTAACCAGTCTGGGGGCACACAGTGATTTCAGCACATCATGCATATACAAAAATGGTCGTGTACAGCAGGCGTGTCAAAGTGGCACCTAGTGAAAACGTTCTGCGTGCGACTTGCAACGCGTTTGCAATATAAATATTCTAAATAAAATTTAAAAATATGCGCAATCAAAAAGCTTCGTTACAGGAGCTATCGCGTCAACCCATAAGGTGAATCTTAAGCGTTGTCCTCCTAATTTTTATTTTTTAACACAATATTTGCCACGCTAACGAACGACACAGGGAGGAGAGAAACAGAAGACTCACTGTGTCGTCCTTTAGCGCTAAAGAGATCCTGTTAAACTGTGAACCAACAAGTACAGCTTGAAGTTTTGTTCCTTATTTTTATTTTTTCTTCTTCATGAGAGTATTTATATTTTAAAAAATGCAAGCACAATCTTGCTCTTCGTGGTCTGTAATACGAGGCTGAGTCAAGAAGAAACCTTAAATTGTGAGTAAATATCGCATACGCTTTAGTCAGTGTTTTGGTCTCCCTATTCAATTTCTCAACATTGAACGATATAGTACATCCAGGCAACGGAGCAAGAAGAAAAGGTTTCTTGCTCCGTGATCCAGGCTGAGCAGATCCAGGCTGAGCAGGCTGAGAGACAGTAAGGATGACTCCACTGGAGCATATATAACTATTTTCGCCTTAGCACTGTAGTGTTAAAAACTATAGTTGCCACACGTTGCTGCTTCCTGATGCACGCTTCCAAGCGTGCATCAGGAAGCAGCAACATGTGGCAACTATAGTTTTTAACACTACAGTACTAAGGCTGCCACTCACCTGAGAATACGGCGGCGCCGGTGTGCCGTGAAGATCCGTGTCGTTCGAAAAGGTTTGACCTCCTATGTGACTTGGTACAATTTTTATGCGAAAGAACTGCCCTGAAAATAATATTTACTTAAGTGGAGATATGGATCCAACCTGGGATCCTTGAATCCCTAATCAGACATGCTACCCATACGCCAAGCAGGCAAGCCCGTATGGTCTGGTTAATTCCGGCCTTTATATCAATGTCATGGGCTCTCTCACGTAAAATGGTAGCGTGCAGATATATGAATATGAATATATAAGAGGTTACGGAGGCAAAAATAAGCAAGAGCCATTTCTCAAGCTCACTCCAAATCATTGAAGGTGTCCTTGGAAGTGGCATATGTTGCCAACACGAAGGAATATAACGAAACGGCGGGCGAGTTAGACCAGCTGCTTAAATTGTAACTGATATGCTTTGAAGCGTGGCGCGAGTGCACGTCGATGAGGAGTCAGAGTATGCGGACGAGGATACACACTAGAAGCTGCTGAACGGAGTCAATTAATAACCCATCGCATCACACCCTTAGATGTGGAGCTGAAGTGTGGGCCCTATAATTTTAGTTGTGAGGCTGGGAAACAAGCTCGAATTCAACTAAGCGGGAAGGCCCAGCGTAATACTACTTACCTGTTTTTCCAGTAGATTTACGAAGAGAAGGAACGCTTTAAATATGAATCTTGTACACGGCTAGGCTCAAAACGCTCTGGTTGCTCGAGTACTGTGGCTTCACTGGATGTTCTGCTTCTAATGATTAAAGACAACCGGCGCCAAACTACTGAGGAAGCGGCTCAAGAAAATCAGATTAATCGTTGTATGGCGCATCATATAAACCGCGCTGAATTGCAGTGTCGGAAAAATGTTCGCTAGGTGAATACGAGATCAACATACAAAATAAGCGGCACCATATTAGGGTGTCTGATACACTGGTATGACATTTTCAAGCTGATGAATACAGTTCAATACTTCCGTTCTTTTGCTGGTGAAGAATACTAGGTATGTGCGTTTCTTCTATCGATATATTAAAGAAAGGGCCCTAAGGACTACTTATGGGACGCGAATAGGAATGCACTGTCGAAATTTTTCGGTGAGTAAAAGCTTCATGGTATGTCAATGCCTACTTGAAACTCTTCCAGTGGGCCCCTAATTTCACTTTGGTGTATTTCCCCGAGCCAATGCAAACTTTCTTCATGGTCTTTCAAATTTTGGCGACAAGGTCATGTTAACTATGTGAGGACCACCAAATTTTTGGCTAAACCGCGAACTGGCACGGTAGGAAACCTGTTGCTCCGATATGCAATAAGAACAAAATAAATTTTCAGGTGGGCCAAGCGGCTCTTCAGATTTCAGCGCCGGTTGCTGATTAGCCCCAAGGATGAAGCCGGCACAGTGCTGCTTGCCCAGTAAGAGGATTTTGATGTCACCTTTTTTTAACGCCACCGCCACTATCTCACTTTTCTGGCGATACATTTCATGTTCTCTCAGTAAAGTTAACAACGTCTGGTGGCATTTAACACCACCGACCGCGATGTTCTGAAATGCGTCCGCTCTCAAATTAATAATTAGATAACTCTCTATGGAGTGCCAGTCAAGAAGCACTACACGCTCGTGACACTCGCTATCTACAGAGCTTTGTACAGTGCTCAGCTATTATATTATGGTTACATTGTTGGTTTTCAAAATCCTTTATACGGAATGATGACGATCTCACTAATGGAAGTGCTTGAGATTGAGCTAGTTGGAACATCTTCTCACAAATGCTGCGCTGATTAGTTTTACACGAACAATTAGGAACTGGACAAACGCTGAGGTTAAGCGCTTAACCTCAGCGTTTGTCCAGTTCCTTTGTTCGTGAAAAACTAATCAGAGCAGCATTTGTGAGAAGCTCACTAATGGGAAGGCAGAACTACTATTCCGCTATATGCTTGGGATAAAGAGATTGAACTATTTTGTGAAACATCGGGGCGGCGTGCTTCTTAGGGCGCAGCAGAAATTGTACGCATATTTTCATTATCAAACCTTTAATTGGATAGCCTAACAATCTGAAAAAAGCTAAGAGAATTAGCATAATGGTAGCCGCTTGTGCGTTTACGTCGCTAACTTGTACAGAAAGACGTACCGGGAACAGAGAACTGATAGGCGTTTCAAAGTTCTGTTCACGTTAGGACTTTCCGCAACAATTAGGGCGATATATCCACTACAAACTAGCAAAAGTATGGCCCCGCTTTTCTCTTAGTAAATAAACCCTTAGTGAAAGATAAACAACATAGTCTGCGCTGATTTTATCATATGGAGAAAAAAAAAGGGAAATTCAGATTTATCTTGGCATAAGATAAATAGTGTACATGGCCCTACTTCTGCATACAGAGCTTCTGCAACAACGTCAGAGCACTTAGAGTAGCGACGTTAAGTTCTTGGCAAGCGAAAAAGAAGTGGTAATCAATGTGATAGTTCGTGCATCCAAAGCACGCAAGGGTATTTTTTGTTTCTTGAACATGAGAAATTTTCGCTGCTTTATTACTCCTCTTCATGTCCTCGTTTTATCAGTCTTGTTCTTATCTCTGCACGAAGGAAATCATTTCCGATAGCAGACATGCGCCCCGATCGCAATTTTATTACTCGGGAAGCAAAGTTGTAAATGGCGCTTTTTTTTTGTTTGTTTTTCCTCAATACCAGCACCGAACATCCGATGCAGTCT